>NC_060123.1:260450643-260753673 GCF_021461395.2 Schistocerca americana
AAATGAGGTGGACTGATAAGGTAAGGAATGAGGAGGTTCTACGCAGAATCGGAGAGAAAAGTAATATGTGGAAAACACTGATAAGGAGAAGGGACAGGATGATAGGACATCTGCTAAGACATGAGGGAATGTCTTCCATGGTACTAGAGGGAGCTGTAGAGGGCAAAAACTGTAGAGGAAGACAGAGATTGGAATACGTCAAGCAAATAATTGAGGACGTAGGTTGCAAGTGCTACTCTGAGATGAAGAGGTTAGCACAGGAAAGGAATTCATGGCGGGCCGCATCAAACCAGTCAGTAGACTGATGACCAAAAAAAAAAAAAAAAAAAAAAAAAAAAGAGCCTTATCTCACAAGGGGTAAGATAGATACAGCCTACAGGAAAATAAAAGAGACGTTTGGAGAGAAGGGAACCACTTGTATGAATATCAAGAGCTCAGATGGAAACCCAGTTCTAAACAAAGAGAGGAAAGCAGAAAGGTGGAATGAGTATATAGAGGCTCTATACAAGGGCGATGTACTTGGGGACAATATTATGGAAATGGAAGAGGATGTAGATGAAGATGAAATGTGAGATACGATACTGCGTGAAGAGTTTGACAGAGCACTGAAAGACCTGAGTCGAAACAAGGCCCCGGGAGTAGACAACATTCCATTAGAACTACTGATAGCCTTGGGAGAGCCAGTCCTGACAAAACTCTACCATCTGGTGAGCAAGGTGTACGAGACAGTCGAAATACACTCAGACTTCAAGAAGAATATAATAATTCCAATCCCAAAGAAAGCAGGTGTTGACAGATGTGAAAATTACCGAACTATCAGTTTAATAAGCCACGGCTGCAAAATATTACCGCGAATTATTTACTGACGAATGGAAAAACTGGTAGAAGCCGACCTCGGGGAAGATCAGTTTGGATTCCGTAAAAATGTTGGAACACGTGAGGCAATACTGACCTTACAACTTATCTTGGAAGAAAGATTAAGGAAAGACAAACCTACGTTTCTAGCATTTGTAGACTTGATGAAAGCTTTTGACAATGTTGACTGGAATACTCTCTTTCAAATTCTAAAGGTGGCAGGGGTAAAATACAGGAAGCGAAAAGCTATTTACAATTTGTACAGAAACCAGACTGCAGTAATAAGAGTTGAGGGGCATGAATGGGGAGCAGTGGTTGGGAAGGGAGTTAAACAGGGTTGTAGCCTCTCCCCGATGTTATTCAATCTGTATATTGAGCAAGCAGTAAAGGAAACAAAAGAAAAATTTGGAGTAGGTATTAAAATCCAGGGAGAAGAAATAAAAACTTTGAGGTTCGCCGATGACATTGTAATTCTGTCAGAGACAGCAAAGGGCTTGGAAGAGCAGTTGAACGGAATGGACAGTGTCGTGAAAGGAGGGTATAAGATGAACATCAACAAAAGCAAAACGGGGATGATGGAATGTAGTCGAATTAAGTCGGGTGATGCTGAGGGAATTAGATTAGGAACTGAGACACTTACAGTAGTAAAGGAGTTTTGCTATTTTGGGAGAAAAATAACTGATGATGGTCGAAGTAGAGAGGATATAAAATGTGGGCCGGCAATGGCAAGGAAAGCGTTTCTGAAGTAGAGAAATTTGTTAACATAGAGTATAGATTTAAGTGTCAGGAAGTCGTTTCTGAAAGTATTTGTATGGAGTGTGGCAATGTATGGAAGTGAAACATGCACAATAAATAGTTTAGACAAGAAGAGAATAGAAGCTTTCGAAATGTGGTGCTACAGAAGAATGTTGAAGATTAGATGGGTAGATCACTTAACTAATGAGGAGGTATTGAATAGGATTGGGGAGAAGAGAAATTTGTGGCACAACTTGACTAGAAGAAGGGATCGGTTGGTAGGACATGCCCTGAGGCATCAAGGGATCACAAATTTAGCATTGGAGGGCAGCGTGGAGAGTAAAAATCGTAGAGGGAGACCAAGAGATGAATACACTAAGCAGATTCAGAAGGATGTAGGCTGCAGTAGGTACTGGGAGATGAAGGAGCTTGCACAGGATAGATTAGCATGGAGAGCTGCATCAAACCAGTCTCAGGACTGAAGACCAACAATTACAACAACCTTAATATGTACACATATCAGTGTTTGTTATTTTTTGGCTGCACTGAACAGTCTTCCAACAAACATGTTACAAACCTTACTACCTGATGTTTTCTGCAGGACTGTAACTGCACCACTAAGTGGGTTAGACCTGTCAGTATAGAATAACCATTATGCGTTCACATGTCCGCACTTCAACGCCTGACCTGCTACCCAGGGGAAAATAAGCATTAATGGCTTGCTCTTGCCGCATGTATTTGGAGGTACTAACCAATCTAAAAATATTCAATTTGTATAGCTATAATTATTAGCATGCAAATGATGTGAATGCTGATGTGGTGTTTTAAAGTGATCCTCAGTCACCAATAGAAATATCTACACTAATACCTGTTGCTTCCTGTTTATACTCTACAACCAACCAATTTCTGTGTGGAGAACACTTTCGTTAGCACTGTCCAGTTCCTGTTTCTCCTATTACATTCGCGGATGGCAGAGGGGGAAGAGGACTGTTGGCAAGGCTCCACAGGAGTACTGATTTCTCTTATTTTTCCCTCTGCGGTCATTTCGTGAGATGTACTATGGGGTTATAGCTAAACTTTCGTTACTTGAGAGGTTCTCCCATGGAAAGCTAGTGATTGTAGGACAGATGATCTTTCTGGAAACATTTGTAAGGTCATGCAGAAGAAAAGTGTTGAAAAAGTATTGAAAGAAACACATTTTAACTTACACATGAGAGAGTAATGTACAGGGTGGTCCACTGATCGTGACCGGGCCAAATCTCTCACGAAATAAGCGTCAAACGAAAAAACTACAAAGAACGAAACTTGTCTAGCTTGAAGGGGGAAACCAGATTGCGCTATGGTTGGCCCGCTACATGGCGCTGCCATAGGTCAAACGGATACCAATTGCGTTTTTTAAGGTAGGAACCCCCATTTTTTATTACATATTCGTGTAGTACGTACAGAAATATGAATATTTTAGTTGGACCACTTTTTTCCCTTTGTGACAGATGGCGCTGTAATAGTCACAAACATATGGTTCACAATTTTAGACGAACAGTTGGTAACAGGTAGGTTTTTTAAATTAAAATACAGAACGTAGGTACGTTTGAATATTTTATTTCGGTTGTTCCAATGTTATACATGTACCTTTGTGAACTTCTCATTTCTGAGAACGCATGCTGTTACATCGTGATTACCTGTAAATACCACTTTAATGCAATAAATACTCAAAATGATGTCCGTCAACCTCAATGCATTTTGCAATACGTGTAACGACATTTCTCTCAAGAGCGAGTAGTTAGCCCTCCGTAATGTTCACACATGCATTGACAATGCGCTGACGCATATTGTCTGGCGTTGTCGGTGGATCACGATGGCAAATATCCTTCAACTTTCCCCACAGAAAGAAATCCGGGGACGTCAGATCCGGTGAACGTACGTGCCACGGTATGGCGCTTCGACAACCAATCCACCTGTCATGAAATATGCTATTCAATACCGCTTCAACCGCCTGCGAGCTATGTGCCGGACTTCCATCGTATTGGAAGTACATCGCCATTCTGTCATGCAGTGAAACATTTTGTAGTAACATCGGTAGCACATTACGTAGGAAATCAGCATACATTGCACCATTTAGATTGGCATTGATAAAATGGGTGCCAATTATCCTTCCTCCCATAATGCCGCACCATACATTAACCCGCCAAGGTCGCTGATGTTCCACTTGTCGCAGCCATTGTGGATTTTCCGTTGCCCAATAGTGCATATTATGCCGGTTTACGTTACCGCTGTTGGTGAATGACGCTTCGTCGCTGAATAAAACGCGTGCAAAAAGTCTGTCATCATCCCGTAATTTCTTTTGTTCCCAGTGGCAGAACTGTACACGACGTTCGAAGTCGTCGCCATGTAATTGCTGGTGCATAGAAATGTGGTGCAGCTGCAATCGATGTTGATGTACCATTCTCAACACCAATGGCAGCAAACCTCTCCGTAGAATTTTGGAACATGTATTATGTTCGAGTATAATGACTTTTCTGGATACTAGAAATCTACACTGTAGGAATCAGCATGGGTTTCGAAAAAGACGGGCGTGTGAAACCCTGCTCGAACTATTCGTCCACGAGACTCAGAGGGCCATAGACAGGGGTTCACAGGTAGATGCCGTGTTTCTTGACTTCCGTAAGGCGTTCGATACAGTACTCCACAGTCGTTTAATGAACAAAGTAAGAGCATTTGGACTATCAGACCAATTGTGTGATTGGATTGAAGAGTTCCTAGATAACAGAACGCAACATGTCATTCTCAATGGGGAGAAGTCTTCCGAAGTAAGAGTGATTTCAGGTGTGCCGCAGGGGAGTCTCATAGGACCGTTGCTATTCACAATATACATTAATGACCTTGAGAATAACATCGGAAGTTCACTGAGGCTTTTTGCAGATGATGCTGTGGTGTATCGAGAGGTTGCAACAATGGAAAATTGTACTGAAATGCAGGAGGATCTGCAGTGAATTGACGCATGGTGCAGGGAATGGCAATTGAATCTGAATGTAGACAAATGTAATGTGCTGCGAGTACATAGAAAGATAGATCCCTTATCATTTAGCTACAAAATAGCAGGTCAGCAACTGGAAGCAGTTAATTCCATAAATTATCTGGGAGTATGCATTAGGAGTGATTTAAAATGGAATGATCATATAAAGTTGATCGTCGGTAAAGCAGATGCCAGACTGAGATTCATTGGAAGAATCCTAAGGAAATGCAATCCGAAATCAAAGGAAGTAGGTTACAGTACGCTTGTTCGCCCACTGCTTGAATACTGCTTAGCAGTGTTGGATCCGTACCAGATAGGATTGATAGAAGAGATAGAGAAGATCCAACGGAGAGCAGCGCGATTCGTTACAGGATCATTTAGTAATCGCGAAAGCGTTACGAAGATGATAGATAAACTCCAGTGGAAGAATCTGCAGGAGAGACGCTCAGTAGCTCGGTACGGGCTTTTGTTAAAGTTTCGAGAACATACCTTCACCGAAGAGTCAAGCAGTATATTGCTCCCTCCTACGTGTATCTCGCGAAGAGACCATGAGGATTCAGAGAGATTAGAGCCCATACAGAAGCATACCGACAATCCTTCTTTCCACGAACAATACGAGACTGGATTAGAAGGGAGAACCGATAGAGATATTCAAGGTACCCTCCGCCACACACCGTCAGGTGGCTTGCGGAGTATGGATGTAGATGTAGATGTAGATCTAGATGGAAAATGTCTATTTTGTAGCTTATACCATTGTTCTTTGACGTCCGTAAAATCCTCTCGCCTTCCTGAGTGAATTCACGTTCGAAAGTTCCTTTTCTATCTCCTCTGTTAATCATACTAACAATCGCAGACTGACAATGTTTCTTTTTCCTTTTCTTCCCTCTTTGTTATCATCAAGCTTCTGACTGATTTGATTTGGCCCCTTACGATTTACTCCCGTGTGCCATGCCAACCTCTTCGTCTCAGAGTTGCACTTGCATCCTATGTCCTCACTTATTTGTTGGACGTATTACAATCTCTGTCTTCCTCTGCAGTTTTACCTTCTGAGGCTCCCTGCAGTACCATGGAAGTTACGAACTATCACCCTCTTTCAGCTTCTTGCCAGTATTTTCCATATGTTCCTTTCCTCGCCACTCTTACGTTATCAGTCCACCTAATTTACAACATTCTTCTCCAGCACCACATCTCAAACGCTTCGACTCTCTTCTGTTCTGTTTTCCCATACTGCAAGATTCACTACCATACAATGCTGTGCTGAAAATGTACGTTCTCATTAATTTCTTCTTCCATTTCAGGCCTACGTTTCATACCAGTAGATTTCTTTTGGCCAGGAACGACCTCTTTACTTTCGATACTCTACTTTTAATGTTCGGCTCTTATTTGTTGTTTTGCTTCGAAAGTCGTAGAATTTCTCAACTTCGTCTATTTCGTGGTCACCAATTTTGATGACAGGTTTATCGCTTATTTCTTTTCCGCCACGCCTCTTTACTTGCTTCTCGCTATTTTCATCTCTGCCACGCCTCTTTACTTCCTTCTCGCTACTGTCATTTCTTCCACGCCTCTTTACTTCCTTCTTTTTTCGGTTTATGCCCCATCCATAATGTGTGCTTGATAAGTTGTTCATTATATTCAATGTTTAGGACACACCGTTCAAATCTAAGTCCGGCCATCCAGATTTAGGATTTCCGTTATTTACGTAAATCACTCCAGTGGAATAACGGGATGGTTCCTTTGCAAAGGACGCTACCAATTTCCTTCGCCACCTTTTCGTAATCCGAGCTTGTGCTCCAATGACTACGCTGTCGTTAGGAGGTTAAACTGATCTTCCTTCTTTCCATTCAGGAAGTCCTGCAGTTCTTCCTCACCGCCACTAAAGATAGCAATTTCATCAGCGATCTTTTCATTGATATCCTTTAACCCTGAATGTAAATCCCACCCTACTAACACTATTCTCTTATTTCCGATATCTCTTCAGATTCAACAGCAGCGCAGAAAGAATGCATCCTTGTCTTAGAGCGTTTCTAATACGAGCACTTCATTCCATTCGTATTGTTACCTCTTGGTTCTTGTGGATCTTGTGTATTACCCACCTTTCCCTGTAGGTTACTTCTATTTTTTCTCAGAATTTCGAACATTTTACACTATTTCATACTATCGTAGGCATTGTCTAGGTCGACAAATGCAGTCAACGTGGTGTAATATTTCTTGGTTCCGTTACCAAGCGTAACATTAGAAGTGCCTCACTTTTGCTAAAGGAAAAAGCTACTCCATTTTCTTTTCCATTATTCTAGGTTTTATTCTTATCAGCGACTTGGATGCACCCTCGCTCTCTTCAGGATGGTGTAGGTGATATTTCACCGAAAGTGGGATGGTCTATCTCCAGAGGGATTTCTGCTACCCAAGAATTAAACGTTTAGTTAACACTGCCCTTAGTGATTTAACGGATTCCGAACGAATGTTATCTATCCCTCCTGCTTTATTTGATCACAAGTGTTCCAGAGCTCTGTAAAACTCTGACCTTAACATTGGATCCCCTGTGTCTTCCAAATCGACTTCCATTTCTTCTTCTATCACGTCAGAAAACTGTTCCTCTCCTAGAGGCTTTCAGGTACTCTTCCCACCTACCCTCTCCGACCGCTGCGTTATAACCGGACCTCTCATTGCACTCTGAATGTTCACGTCCTTTCTTTTAATTTAACTGAAGGTAGATCTGACTTTTCTCCGATGACCATTGTTTTCGATTTCTTTACATTTTTTCTGCAGCGATTCTTTCTTGGCTTCCCTACACTTCCTGTTTCATTCCTAAGTGATTTATATTGCTGTATTCCTGTTTTTCCAGATCATTTTTGTAGGTTCTCCTTTTGTCTATCAACTGAAGTGTTTCTTCCGTATCAGTGTTTGCCTGTCCAACATCTGTTACTGGATTGCCTTACCGCGTCAAATGAAATGCTTAACGTGGTACTCACTATCGCAGTATCTCAAGCTGAAGGGTGCCTTTTCCTTCAGCACATCCATTTCTTCCCATTACATCTTCTTTCCATTAGACTGCGATATTTATTTTTTGCGTACTCTACGCGAGTCTGCTATAATCGTTTCGATTAAGAGAATAAGCTCTGTAACAACTCTTTGCTTGGTTACTGTGGCATTTTTAAGTCTCTGGCGTCACTTGCTGCCTTCGGACAATGACAGCCGTTCGCAGATTGCCGCCCATGTAGTTCTGTTCTTTTGAGGAGTTTTCACCTTTATTCTACTTTCGCTGTTCGGATGCTGTTTCGTAAAGTCGTAGAATCCAGTCTGTGCTGTATCCTGAGGTTCAGGGAAAGACTGCCATTGTCTGACCGATTCTCGGCTGCTGTGCAGCATATAGAATCGGGTTAGACAATTACATGATGAAGATTAGTTCCCGTAACGAGGCGAGTTTGGCACTATTTCGTTAACATCATTTCGCAAGTTATTATGGGGTCACGTGCTTGTGAAGCAGGAGCACGTAGGTTGCTTACACATAATTGATTAGAAGTTGGATATAGCATCATACATTATTTTCTTTCATTCTGATTAAGTTCCAAGACGTTACAGTTCCAAGATTTTTCAGCCAGAAAGAGTTAAATGCAGCGAAGGCGATGTCGCTTCTGCTTGTCATTCAAAATCTTGCAGTTGTAGTTTGCAATATCCCTATGGGGCTGTACAGTTATTTCCTTGCGTTCAGTGATAATATACTGCTTGTTAGTCCACTTTTCGGCTTCATTTTACCATGAACGTTATCATTCTTCTTATTCAGCGACTTAAGTGTGTCACATTACTTGGTTGCCATCTTTTTATTTACGTGAGCTAATTAACTAACGACTCAGAAGCACTCTGCTGGGTAGCCACTTTTGAGCTGCCACTAAGCACTATTAGTAATAATTAATTCTTCTGCACGTGCTATTAGGTTTCAGATCCTGGTATAGGTAGGTCGACGTGTGCTGCTATGCAGATTGCTGTTTGCAGCACGCTGTGCTACCTCATCTCACTTATTATTACGAAGTTGTGTAGGAAGTTGCCCACGTTTACACAAAAGAGGAAACAGCTGTAGTGAATGGCTGGGCACTGTAAGTGCTATAAGCTGAAAGTTAACACATGTTCAGTGTAATCCGCTGCTTTGCGAACCAGTGCACCTATTGTGTAATATACAGGTTTTAGACATACAGGTCAATTTCTTTTCGTTGCGATAAATTTACGAAAGTGTGTGTGTTGTGTGGCTATATTCAATTCGGTCTACGAGTCAGATGCATTTCCAAATCGTTTCTGTGTGACATAAGAACTGTACATTCTGAATGTCTCCAAAGTATGAATTCTTGATTAGCACTAGTTTTGGGAGTATTCTAAGCTTTTCTAATCACACACGCACACATAGCTTTCATGTCTTACGGAAATTCAAACCCATCTCAACGATCTACGTTCTTCAGTATCCAACTTCCTTCAGTACTGATTTTTCCGGACGATCATCTTAAACCTCTTTCTCCTCTTCTTGATTAGTCAGTTATTATCCGAGTCTATATCTGCATCTGGGTACACCTTACAGTGAAATATCTGATTTCGGAATCTCTGTCTTACTGTGATGTAATCCAGCTGGAACTTTTTCGTGTCTCTCTAGGTTTTCCACATACACGTCCTCCAACTGTACGTTTGAAAGGTGTATTTACCATTACTAGCTTAAATTTATCGCAGAACTCAATCAGTCTTCTCCTCTCGCGCTCCTACTACCGAACACGCATCTCCTGAATCATATCTTATATTCCTTCCCGGACTACCGCATTCCAGTCCACCATGATTATTAGATAATCTTCTTCCTTTACGTGCTCAATTACCCTTTCAATATCATTTACTTTCTGTATCTCTTCAATTTCCGGTTATGATGTCAGCATGTATACCTGAGCTGTTATTGTTCAAGTCGGTTTGTTTTCAATTCTGATGAAAACGATCCTTTCACTGAACTGTTCACGGAAGTATTCAAAAATCAGCTGAACGAGTGTTTTATACACCTCCTTATAAACCACCAATGAAACTCATTTTGCCATCAGTTTTTTTCTTGTCGTATCTACTGTCTATGAACCAAGCTATTTCAACTTTCTCATCTTATGCCAGGGTTCAACCAGTATTCTAGTATTAGTGTCCTGCGTTGTTGCTTCCTCGTTCTAGTCTAGTTTTTCCAGATTTCAGTTCTGTCTTCCCTGGAAACTAAGGCGCATCAGAGTTTCCCCTCGAACGGAATGCGCTTCTTTATGACGTCTTTTCTACCCAGGTGAATCACATCTAGGTTTTCGTTTTGAGAAAGTAGTGGAGGATACGACTACTGTCGTAGAATTCACTGTGAAAGACAATCATTGTCCTACGATGGGTATCTATGATCTTATGTATCTTTCTGCAGACTTTATGGATGTGCCGTCCCCTGATTTAACCATTTTCTTTGACTGAATCCTGGAGCTACTTTAATATTGTAAAGTCTGTCTTTCTATTAAATTTATCAGATCCATTCATAGCAAGATATTCTGCGTCATATATTGCCCCTGGTCGTGTTACTGTGCAGTAATTTTGTATCTAGGTGTTAATTGATATAGATTTATTGTGGGGACACTTTTGGTTAGTTGACATTTTACTGAATGCTTCATCCTCAGATGTGTCCGAATCCATCCACTCTGCTAGTTATTTAAATTTCCCCGTCGATTTGATTTCCCCTTCTTCTAGCTCTAGTACAGTGAGTGTGTTATAAATGTCGTTTTCTGGAAGACGCTTTGAGCGATGCCTGTGGTGCTTGTGGCTTCGGTTCATTGATTTGTCCTGCAGCTGTGTCTAACGAATCAAAACAAAAAAAGAGTATGGTCATCTGCAAACTGCAAACCAGATTTCATTTTCAACACCTTTGTTATTCCTCCCTTTTCGTCACTCGTAAATGACTTTGTTGGATACACATTTAAAACATTGACGAGAGTCCATCTCCTTGTCTGACTACCGTTATAAATTCTTGCTCACAAATTTCAGTTTGGAGGTGGTGTGAATAGGACTGTCAGATAATAGCCCTTGTTTTTTATTTAAACCAAATTCTTTGAGAGTTGTTCAGTCAGTTGAATCGTAAGCCTTTTAGAAAGCTACGAATTTCTTACGTCTACCTTTCAGATAAGAGAGAACACATTTAAGATTTGTGATCAGTTCTGCAGATGGACGGCCTTTTGACCTAACTCTCCTTGGTATTCAGCCAGCTGTGAGTTCGTCTGTCTGCACTAGTCTGAAGAAGTTTCGAAAGAATCTTGTAGCTTATTAAACAGTAATATTTATGTGTTTGAAATTTCGTTGTCACTGAGTTCTAAGCTGCTACTTTTTCGGCCAAAGAGATCTCAAACACTTCGTGTCGACCAGGTATGTCCGCAGAAATTATATCAACTCTGCGCAGAAAGAAAGCTTAAGTATATTTCGAATAATACTTGATCTCTTCATATGAAAAAAGCTTAACAAACGTACCGTCGAAGTGGCAAGTCCAGAGGATGCACTGTGGCAAAGACGCAGACCATTTACAATATTATTAGACAAATTTCCATAAAAAAATACCTACAGGAGGTAGTCTCAAAAATACGCTAGAATTGTGATTCCACAGGTTCACAAAATACAGCTTATTTTTAAATAACCTTGCGGTCCATCATACATGTATGTTGCAAACCCGAACTAAATAGATTTTTTTATATACAATTTAGCCTACGGAAAGTGCAAACATCAGGTTTAGTAAGACCTAGACAGAAGTCCGCAAAAATAATTACAGTAAGATGAATAACAGATGATAGAAGAATAGTTAGCTGATGAAGCTAATTCTTTCCGCCTCTCATCTGGTCGTAAAGAAGGGGGGAAAAGTCACTATAAGCCATTGTGTAAGTGGTTAAATGAATTACTCATTAATGACCTCTGCTGAGAATTAACATTAAGATTACTAAAGAAAGTTCTGAAGAACTAACAATCAAGTATGATATAATGCATTCTGAAGGGCGTTGTGGGTGGTAATCAAGTGTTATTTTTCTTCACCCACACGTGACATTGTTACGATGTACTTAAATGAATTTATTTGCTATTAAGGCGACCCATTCGCCCCGAGCTATAACTTACTCGCGCTCTCTGATGCATTTTCATGACCTCACGCGATCAAGCAGACGCTTTGAATAAGGCAGTCACGCTTAAGATCTGGTACTAGCTTGTGAACTAATAAATCGGCGCGAACAGTCTCCTGGAGAATCTACATACGTTATTCATGACATATCCCTAGCAAAGTACGACAGATGGCTGCATATTCTTTTGTATATATTATTGCATTCGTATTGCTCACTAGAATTCTTTCATTACTTTCTTCTAACTATAAAACAAAAACTGAGTTCACTTTATGAATACCCTTGTGTTGTAAAAACGACTACTTAGTCTAAAAAGTGCGTGAGTTGAATAAATGGCCGAAAACTTTGAAAAAGCACTTCACCAAAGACCCGAAACCAATTACAGGCAACATCTGAAGATTTTTGGTGCCGAGGAAATAGAATCTTCACACTTGATTAGGCATATAATTGAAGACAGCATACTTTTAAGCCCGGAGTATTTCACTTTAATAAATTTACGAAAAACGGATGCTGTTGTCTTCGGCTTCAGTTACATAGATTTAGTTTTTGTGGTTGGTGCTTTTCTCCGATCTCCTTAAATAGTAACGTAGCAGTTCACAGTCTGTTTTCTGGAATTTAAAAGTTTCTAGGTGGTCTACCTAATGTACACATTTGTTTTACAATCAGACAGACTAATAGAAATATCTGGACAATGGAAATTGCTGCAATGTGGTTAGTTGAACTAAGTGTGCAATAGCCTGCTTGTACGTTAGAGGAACTGAGAGCAACTATGTCCCGTCGACTCAAGGCAAGAGAGAATCGGCAAAGAGGAGTACCACTCGATAAAAACTCCTAGGAAATTGAATTTATATTGAATCCATCTTGAATGAAACACACACAACAGTGGAGTAGTATGAATCCCTTCCGGAAGATAAGAAACACGTCATCATTTAATTTCCGCTGTTGGCACTCTTCTCCTTTCGGTAATTAGTAAGAGTCATCAATATATCAGAAGATAAGTGCTTGTAAAACTCGTGTCGATTGAATTCCCGCAGAGTTGTTCAGTCTCCAGGAAAGTCGTCATCGTCCAACACAACTATTTTCCGTTAATATTCGATAAACTGACGTCTGTATTATAAAGTTTTAAATCCGTTCCTTAACCCTTAGATGCTTCGTGTGAACTGGAGAGACAAATACCTTTTCCCCTTCACAATAGAAGTTAATATAATCAGGATTTGAACAAAAATGGCTTCTACAAAAAATGGCTCTGAGCACTATGGGACTTAACATCTATGGTCATCAGTCCCCTAGAACTTAGAACTACTTAAACCTAACTAACCTAAGGACAGCACACAACACCCAGCCATCACGAGGCAGAGAAAATCCCTGACCCCGCCGGGAATCGAACCCGGGAACCCGGGCGTGGGAAGCGAGAACGCTACCGCACGACCACGAGATGCGGGCTGGCTTCTACAATAAGGGCCATTATTCTGAGCAACACTTACTTGACCTCCTATATCGGATACCACATCAAGACCTAGGCTTTCTCTATAACCATGGATTTAGGTTGCTTTTAGATTCTGACCTTTTTTTATCTCCGTCCGTCCAACGAACCAAAATGGGAATCATAGAGGCAATTATGAAGATACGACTCAACCTCTCTCGAACAGCTATCGTAACTCCCTTCTCGACCTGGTCTTACATCTACACCTATGTTCCGCAAGCTACATGTAGTGTATGGCGGAGGGTACATTGTATTAATACTATCAATTTCCTTTTCTCTCCCATTTGCGTCGAGAGCTAGAGGAAAAGTGAGCCTATATGTCTTCTGTCCGTGCCTTAATCTATTTATCACATTCTAATTATTCATACACAAAATATATGATAGTGGCAGCATCATGGATGCACAGTCTTCGTCGAATACGTGTTCTCTAAGTTCATCCATCATGTTCTCGCGAGAACTACATCTTTCTGCCAAGGATTCTAATTTACGTTCACACTTTCGTACGGGGTAAACCGACTCCTTACGATGTTAGCAGCGCGTCTATGAGATCACTTGATATGTGTTTGTGTTTTTCACACCTGCTTGATATTGACTCTAAACATTGTTCTAATACTCTCGAATTGGCAGCGCTTTCGCCTGCTTTAGCATTTCCTTTACAGATGCGCTGATTTTACGTGATCGTCTCATTTCTAATCTCGTCTTAGTATAATCCTTAAATACTTGAACGATCTGTTACGCTCACGTTCACCGCAAACCTTTTACATTTACACTGTGCGATCAAAACATACGTTTTTCAAATTAGGTGCATGTTGTTACCACATACTCCCAGGTACTCCATATCAGCGACCTCAATAGTCATTAGACATCATGAGAGAGCATAATGCGGCGATCCGCGGCACTCACGGACTTCGAACGTGGTCAGGTGATTGGATGTGACTTCTGTCGTACGTATGTACGCGAGATAGCCACACTCCTAGGTCCACTGTTTCCGATGTGATAGTGAAGTGGAAACAAGAAGGGACACGTACAGCACAAAAGCGTACAGGCCGACCTCGTCTGCTGACTGACAGAGACTGCCGACAGTTGAAGAGGGCCGTAATGTGTAATAGGCAGACATCTATCCAGACCATCACATAGGAATCCCAAACTGTCATCAGGATTCACTACAAGTACTATGACAGTTAGGTGGTAGATGAGAAAACTTGGATTTCATGGTAGAGCGGCTGTTCATAAGTCACACATCACCCCAGCAAATGTCAAACGAAGCCTCGCTTGGTGAAAGGAGCGTAAGCATTGGACTATTGAACAGTGGAAAAACGTTGTGTATAGTGACGAATCGCAGTATACAATGTAGCGATCCGATGATCGGAAGTGGGCATCGCGAATATCTGGTGAGCGCCATATGCCAGAGTGTGTAGTGCCAGCAGTAAAATTCTGTGGTGGTGTTTTTCATGGAGGGGCTTGCACCCACTGTCGTTTTGCGTCGTACTATCACAGCCCAGGCCTACATTGATGTTTTAAGTACCTTCTTGCTTCCACTGTTGAAAAGCAATTCGGGGATGGCGACTGCATCTTTCAAGACGATCGAGCACCTGTTCATAATGCACGGCCTATGGCGGAATGGTTACACGACAATATCATCCCTTTAATGGATTGTCCTGCACAAAGTCCTGACCTGAATTCTATAGAACACCTTTGGGATGTTTCGGAAAGCCGACTTCATGCCAGGCATCACCGTGCGACATCGATACCTCTCCTCAGTGCAGAACTCCATGAAGAATGGGATTCCATTCATTAAGAAACCGTCCAGCACCTGATTGAACGAATGCCTGCCTGAGTGGAAGCTGTCATCAAGGCTAAGGGTGGGCCAACACCGTACTGAATTCCAGCATTACCGATGGAGGGCGCCACGAACTTGTAAGTCATTTTCAGCCAGGTGTCCGGATACTTTTGATCACATAGTGTGTGTCTACATGCTTAATCCGCAAGCCACAGTAAGGTCCTTGGCGTAGGTTGTTTTTTACCACTACTAGTCATTTTCTTTCCTATTCCATACGCAACTGGTGATAAAAACGACTGTCTATACGCATCCATATGATACCTTATTTCTCTTACACAGAGGCAATTATCGAACTATATGAAAAGAAACTTAAATTAGTTACAATCTACGGGGTGCACACATTTTATTCGACACATATACGTCACTGAAGATATTCAGATTTCGGTTATGACATGTTCGATATGCCCATATCACTGGCGATGAGGTGGCCCAGGAGAAAAGCGAAAATCTGAATGACCCGCTGAAGTGACGGAACATTGAGGCTGTCGACGACCTCCTGAATAGCTGTTTTCAGCTGAACAATGGTTTTGAGGTTATTGTTGTGCACATTGTCTCTAATATTGCCCAACGAAAATGAGTCGCATGTGTTCGGATCCGGAAATATGGTGGCCAATTCAGGGCCACGCCAGTGGCCTGTGGGTACTCCAAGACATTAAACACGCTGCTGCTTCGATGGAGTCGAGTTACGTCTTGCATCAACCACATCTTGTCGATATCAGGATCACTTTAGATAATGCGGATGAAATAAGCTTCCAAAACGTTCACGTACGTTTAGTAGTCACCATGCCATCAAGAAATATCGCACCGATTATTCCGTGAATGGAAATTGCACACCATATAGTCACCCACTGAAGGCGAAATGTGGATTCTCAGTCCCCCAAACGCGCGAATTTTGCTTATTGACGAACCCATCCAAATGAAAGTCGGCTTCTTTGTTAAACCAAACTATAAAGCGCATACTAATTCCCGCCATGCCCCACAGCCAACCGTGCAGTTTGAACGTCCTGACGCAACCATTCAGAACTTATGACGATTTTATTTCATATAGTTTAATAATTGTCATTCTGTATCTTTGATGCAGCTCATAGAGTAACACTTTCAACCTACGTTCTCTTGTTATTTGCTGGATGTGTTCCAACCCCTGTCTTCCATTACAGACTGAACCCACTGTAGGTTTATAGATCGAACCTCTAGTAAAAAATCAAGCAGTCCTCCTCTGAACTCTTTCGAGTTCTTCCTTTAATCCAATCCGGGGGGATCCAAAATAATCGAGCAAAACTCAAGAATGGGTCGTATTAATATTTTATTGTGGTCTTTACAGATGATAAACATTTTCCTAAAATTCTCCCAATAAACCGAAGTTGAACATTTGCCTTTCCTACTTCAGTCCTTACATTCTCGTCCCACTTCGTAATGCTTTGAAAACGTTACACCTACCATGTCAACCAGCACATTACTAATACTGTATTCGAACACTACAGGGTTATTTTTCCTTTTCATCTGCATTAACTCACATTGTTCTGCATTTACACCTAACTGCCACTCATCACACGAACTTGAAATTTCGTCTGTTATCTTGCATCCTCCTACAGTCACTGAACGACGACTCCTGCTCATACGCCACGGCATCATCAGCAAACAGCCACAGAACGCTGCCAATCCTGTTCGCCAGATCGTTTGTGTAGGAAGAAAACAAAAGCGGTACTATCACACTTCTGTTGAGCACTCTGACGATACCCTTGTCTCTGATGAACACTCACCGTCGAGGAAAACGTGCTGGGTACAGTTACTCAAGGAGTCTTTGAGTCGCTCACATATCTCGGAATGTTGTCTGTACACCCGTACCTTCTTAACAGTCTGCAGTGGGGCACTTCTCGGAGATCTGGGAATATGGAATCTGCCTGTTGCGCTTCACCCACAGTTAGCAGTTCATGTGAGAAAAGGTATAACATGTGTGAGACTGGTTCTGATCTGTCTTCCTACCACAGTTCCCCAAGGACGCTCTGTGAGTGTTTTAGGAATTTTGTGTTGATCCTATGACCTGCAAGGTAGGAGGACACTATCTCACGCATGCAGAGTTCAGAAGAGTGCAGCAGTATGGACAGTGATGTAATCAGACAATGATCTCAATGTCGGTTCCATTACAATCACTGTAAAGGAAACGTTATCACTAACAGAAATTAGTGTACGGGTTCAGGCATTACTACATGTTAGCAAAAAATAAAAATCTTAGATTTTCGTTATTAAAGTTTATTTTTACTCTGACTTCATGACATAGCAATGTCAGCAAAATTACGTAACTGGTGGTAAAATATTGATAGTGGGTATTCACTACAGTGAAGAGAAATTCCTAATTATAATAAGGTGCTATAATGGTAAGATGGTTGATGCTCATGACTGGGGGTCAATAACAATACAAACAAATTAAATAAAATTGGGGCCAGAGATATCAATTACGCTTAAATGCACAATGAGAATACCCAAAATTGAATAGGGGGCGGTAACGAGCAATCAAACAGACGTACACAAATAAAACAATTCATAACTCTGTATGGCTGATGAATCCTTTTCATTAGATCGGACATCTGACATTTCTGCTTCATTTACGCCTAAAAATCATGAATATGTTTAACTGCAGATCATGCCTGAATGTACGAGAATTAGGGGAGATGATGAGCACCACAGTTCTAAGTGTCAAATGAATAGCACTTGCTGGCATGGCGCGAGTACAAGTGATTACCTTGCATCGGCGGCGACTGTGGCGGCTGCCAGCACAAATTGTCAGTATGAGAATCTATTCTAAATCTCTGTCCAGTCTGATAAATTTCCTATATCTTCTGTGAAACCGAGACTCCTACTTACGCCGTAGCGAATTGGCATGGTACATACTATTTGGCTGGAATAGTACATACGTCATTGCCCTGAAATCGCATGCAAGCCTTAGCTGTCAGTGTTCGGAGCGATTCTCCGTACTAGGAGACTTTGCAGTTTAACTCCTTACGAGTTACGACGAGCCTGTGAACAAGTGTTCACATAATGACTCTCACAATCGTCTCAGCACAGCGTGAGCCACCTTGCTCAAACATTCGACAATTTTATGCAAGAGAAGAAGCCAATTACTCTGTCTGCAATTTGCCTATATCAAAGCTGGTGGCCACACATTTTCTTTCTGGCCAATCAAGGTTCAAAAATGGCTCTGAGCACTATGGGACTTAACTTCTGAGGTCATCAGTCTCCTAGAACTTAGAACTACTTAAACATAAATAACCTAAGGACATCACACACATCCATGCCCGAGGCAGGATTCGAACCTGCGACCGTAGCGGTCGCGCGGTTCCAGACTGTAGCGACTAAAACCGCTCGGCCACCACGGCTGGCGCCAATCAAGGCATTTGTTCTTGTTATAACTCCACCCACTGAAATTTTTGTAGCCTATCGCAAGCATCGTTTCTTTCGTAGGGCAGAGTTAAACTTCTGCTGGGTAATACTGAGATAAACAGCTTTTCCTTTCAAGCGAGTTTTAATGCAGGTGGCTGCAGTGAATCATCAATGTTTTGAGTTGGATTTCTTCAGATGTTTATCTGTGATCCATGGCTGTGTTCCCGTAGAAAGGCTTTCTGCAGGCTTGTCGTTAAAGCAGGGACAAGAGCTGTTTTTTCCAGCGACCTACATAGTGGCTCCAGTGTCTCATTGTGTCCACTAGGTGTCCTGTGGCGATTGTTCCAGCCATGTGAGACGGCATGCCATCGTAAAATTCTCCTTTCTCTCAGAACTGCGTCTCGTAGTTCGGTTCGGAGAAATTACTTGCGCGCAATTACTAGTGTGATTGTTAGTGGTTTATATTCACAACACGTCAGTTTTTATTATTTGATTCACTTTGTCTATGAATAAAATTTGTGCATTTCACGTAACTATGTCGTGTGACACATCGAGTTAACTAGAATTGTTTCATGAATTCAATGTGTTATTTGTTTGACACCTTTCATATCACCACCCTTCCATGATAATTTTTGTACTGAAGATATACAATGGTTGAGGTGATGTCTAAGTCATTTAATAATTATACTTCTTCTCAAACATTGAATGTTGGTCAGCTACTTGGTCTAGTCCTTATTCTATTTAAGTCTGTTCGTTTGTGTTCTTTAACTTTTAACGTGGTTAACTTTGTTATTGATTTAATTGTCTCCCTTAACTGAAGACTATAAATTTTTATACTCGTATCAATTTATTTTTCTTATTTATTTAAATGAGTTGTCTGTATTTTAGATTTTATATCAGAGACGAGGAGCTTCTCATATCGATCCTTCAATACTATTTTCTCAACCACTTACTATTTGAATCAGCTTAAAAAGATAAATACTTGGTACATAAACCAGAAATGCTGTGTTTACATTCTGCTGTTTGTTTTACAAAAATTATGATTCTTACAACTACTAGAAGCATCAAAATTTATCTTTATTAAATCCTAATTTTAAAAGTTTCTGTTATTGAGTCATGCAAATTCAAAAATATTATAGTTACAAATACCATTCATGCAGACATATTATTCCAAAAATAGTATTATTGTAACTGACAATGTGGTTTTTAAAATATTGCATTGATAAGTATGCACGAAAAAAATTCGAAAATATTACACTCAGACACTAAATTAACTTTACAAAAATGTTATCTTTAAGACGGAATATACATGAACAGGTTTTCTTCTTAACGTCTTATTCTAATTAAATTATATGTGAATAAAACATTTCTTTAAAAAAGGTTTCTCCTGCATTGCTCATGAAACAAAGATTTTGAAAAGACTGTTATACAGTTCATATTCAGAGACTTACACATATCGTATAGAGAGATGTAAATTGTATCAAATCGATATGACTACATCGAAGTCCTATGTTAAATGTTGTGCTTTTTGCAATTATTTCACTGTCTGACATTGATCTTTACCAAATTTCGACCACTATCTTAACAAGATGTATACTAATGTTCCTGCCTGAGAGTGGCGACGAATGTCTTTGCAAGAAGCTGAAGGACATGTGCAAAATGCTTGTCGGCAAACTTTTGGGTGGGCAGCCTCGTTCTTCATCGAATTATGTAACAGGATGTTGCCGTAGTTTGGTGTGGCCCTCATCACATGTAGACCTTTTAGTACAGAGTCTTGTGGAGTATTGGCTTTAAAAATATGTATTATTCTTCTCAAGACATTGCTGAAGATATTTATATTTTTGTAGCACTTCGCAGACAACTAGTTTACAATATGATGGGTATTTGGAAAAGTGTATCTTGAAATTTTTCGCCCATATTCTCTCTTCAACATCACTCTTGGGACTCTTCATCTTCTATTCTTCCAAGCATCTTCCTTTCTTTACTGTCGGCCTGTTTGTACTCCAATACCCATTGCGATTACCGTTATTCCCCCTGCCGTTATTCCCCCTGTAATAATTATTGCCATTCCTGGGTCGATAACCGTTGCCATTTCTTGTTCCGTATACATACCCATTTCTCTTTTGGAACCGGCTGTCATTTCTCGGCGCGAAGTTATCACGCGGTTCGTAATAGCTGACATTAGTTCGTGCGGTCTCTGGTGCATTTCGCGTTCTTTCTTTCACGTTTTCAGGCGAGCTTCGCTTTCTTCTTGCCTCGTCTTCCGAGAATATGAAAATAATTCTCTCAAAATTCCTTTGAAGGTTTCCACGTCATTGCCTCCACGCCCTACCAATGACTGTTGGTATTCTAGTGGCAGCTTCACGGAACACAATTTAATAAATTCTCCCTCGCTGTATGGCACATCCAAATATTGGTTCTTCTTTACCATTGCTTCGAAAAATTCAGTGTTTGTTACTTCTGGCACTAGCGGTGCTCACTAAATCTGTGCTGATTTGGGGACAAAGGTTTTTCACCGTTAGGAAATTTATTACATTTGAAATGAGAATACGTTCAAGAATTCTGTAGTAAATCGATGTTAGGGATATTGGTCTGTAATTTTGCATATCCGTTCTTCTAGTCTCCTTATATACAGGAGCCACCTGCGCTTTCTTCCAGTCGCTTCGGACACTGCGCACGGCGAGAAATTCGCTATAAAATAAGGGGTCAGTGCCGCACCGTTCTCTTCTGAAACCGTACTGAGATTCTATGAGGACCTGACGACTTATCTGTTTCCAAATTTTCCAGTTGCTTCTCTACACCAGGGACGCCTATCACTATGTTCTCGATACAGGAGTCTGTGTGATGGTCAAACGACGGTATGTTTGTTCGGCTCTTCTCCGTGAAATATTTCTTTAACGCGAAATTTGGCTCTCAAGTGGCCTTTCGCTACTTTCTACGGCCACACCAGACTGGTCAATGAGTGACTGGTTACAGACGCCTTCGACACGCACAGCGGTTTTATTTAAGACCTAAATTTTCTCAGATTCTCGACAAGATCTGTTGTCAAAGTATGACGGTGGTACTTGGATGCTTCGCGCATCGATCTTTTTTCCTAGGCTCACGAATCTGTATCAACATTTTTACGTGAACACATTTATATTTGATTGCATTATTTTTTATTCAATTACGGCCAAGATTTCGGCCTTTTATACTGATTTCAAGTGAAACCTAGGCCGAAAACTAGGTCCTAATTGAATAAACAACAATAAAATCAAATGGCGGTGCGTTCATTTACAAATTATTGTATGACTGTTGGTCATCATCATCAAATATCCGTAGTAAGTTTTGCCCATACTGTTTTGCGCGTTTGTCATCAGATACGATCGAGTTCCCTCCATTTTACTGTGGAGATTATGTTACATATTTCCATATTTCATTACACCTAGTGGAAATACTGTCCAAGTGCCCCTGCAAAACCCTAAGATTGTCCCAAGACAATACTTTCCTTAATATAACAGCATCGTTTGCGAACAGTACTGTTTCATAATTATTTTATTCATAATGGCAGCATAGAGGACCTATTACGCCTCCTCGGGGTGCACTCGATATTACTATTGTTGTTCTACATATTTCGCCGCCAAATTTGTCTTGCTACTCGTGTAAGTCAGTTTCTTTTCGAAGATATTCTATAAGTTCGTGTCAAGGGTAGTGACCAACTTTGTTCCATTTTGTTTGTTAATAAGATGTCACGTTTCTTTGAATGTACAGTTTTAGTTTTCTTTCCAAATTGTCTAGGACTAAGACTGGATCAAGCGTGGCCACCCCCATCTTCATGTTTTACTATATACGGCGTCTAACACATGCACTTCAGTGCAGTTACTTCCCCAGAGCTACATATTTCTTGCTTGCTGCGAAGGTAATTTTGAAATTACGTCTTTGTCACTGCTGCTTGCAAGAGAAGTGTTCCTACTTTTTTTAAAACATTACTTTCAATATCAGAACCACTGTTGTACCAGGCTCCGTGTTAATTGATAGGGCTTGTTTATTATCAGGGGACATAACACATCATTCTGAGTGGATTACTCAATCGTTTCCTTGAAATATTTCTTGGAACCGACCTATGGTTCAATGACAAATGAATCTTTCTCTGTGACATACGATCTAAGCACTTAATTAGGATACGATTATATGAGGCAGGTAAGCTGGACACTGCTATGTGAGTAGAATTGGCAGCCAGATGTCACGAGAGGCGAATTTGTCTCCATGAAAGGAGGCAAGTTTATCGTCTAACCGCCTTCTTATGATTAAGAAAACGCTAAATGCGAAAATATATGAACAAATTTTGCATCACTGCGTACTGCGCAGAGTAGAGGAATAGTTCTAAGACGGTGACTGCTTGTATCATCACGAAAAGTCAGAAAGTAGCCGCTCTGAGCAATGGTTTCTGGAATATAACATTATTGAAATGGTCTGGTCTGCCCAGTGCCCCGTCCAAAACCCAATGCAACACGTCTGGTATGAGTTGCAACAGCATCAGCACCTTCTCTGGTTTCTGCTCTGGTGGAAGAACGGGCTGCCATTCCTTCACACAGTTTCAGACACTCCACTGGAAGTGTCCCCAGTACAGTTCAAGCCGTCACAATGGTGAAGGATGGAGAGAATACATTTTAATGTTCACTAATACAGTCGTCCTGACACTTTCGATCTGACAGTGCAGTTGATAGTGTAGAATGATAAACTGAAGAGGGTCGCTGCCAAGCAACGGCACTGGAGAAATACAGTGACGGAAAAAAGTCGCAAGACCAGGAAGGAATTGTGCGACATAACCGAGCGTTGGCACATGTGTTTCTACTTCTGAAAGATGATGTCCATTCGAATTTCGCGCCAATCTCGTAAGAGTGATGTTAGTATTGCCACTATGAGGATGAAAGTCAGGTTATTCACGCTGTAACGGTCCTGAGTGTTAGTTACCTCTGAGTTTGGACATGATGAATTGTTCGTCAAGAATGCTTTTAAGGTCACAAAGATGCCAATATCAACATCTCACTCAGTTCGAACTAGGTCGTATAATGGGGCTACGAGAAGCTAGATGTTCCTTCTGCGATAGTGCAGAAAGCACTGGCATGAAGGTAGCCACTGTATATGATTGCTGGCAGCGGTGGTCATGCGAATTTATGGTCGCAAGAAGACCTGGCCCCAGACGGCCACGTGGCACAACACAGAAGGAAGACTATCGCTCTGGATGGCTCCGGCGCATCGTACTGCATCTGCGGCAGCAATTCGAGCAGTATTTGGCACCACAGTGACATAACCAATTCTTATAAAATGGTTACTTCAAGACCTCGAAGCCAGCCGCCCTGTAGCGTGCATTCCTCTCTCCCCAAACCACCACCATTTGCGACTTCAGTGGTGTCTAGGGAGAGCTCATTGCAGGCCAGGGTGGAGGCCTGTTCGGTTTTCTGATGAATCCTGAATCCGCTTCGATGCCAATAATGGCAATGTGTTGGTTATAAGGAGACCAGTTGAGGGCCTGCATCCAACATCTGTCCGTTCTGTATCTGCACCTGGCGTTTTGGTATGGGATGCGGTTTTTTATGACAGCAAGAGCACTCTCGTGATTACCCCATGCAAAAAAATGGTTCGAATGGCTCTGAGCACTATGGGACTTAACATCTGAGGTCATCGGTCCCCTAAAACTTAGAACTACTTAAACATAACTGACCTAAGGACATCACACACATCGATGCCCGAGGCAGGATTCGAACGTGCGACCGTAGCGGTCGCGCGGTTCCAGACTGTAGCGTCTGGCCACAGCGGCCGGCTTACCCCATGCAACCTGATGGTAAATTTACACGTCAGTCTGGTGATGCGATCTGTTGTCGTACCGTTCACGAACAGCTTTCCGGGAGGTCTTTCCCAACAGAGTAACGCTCACCCACATATCGCTATTGCAACCCAACGCGCTCTGCAGAGTGGCGACATGTTTCCTCAGCCTGCTCGATCACCAGATCTGTCTCCAGTCGAAAACATAGGGGACAGCGTCCGACAGCAACTCCAGCGTCATCTACTAACAACATTAACCGTCTCTGTATTGACCGACTATGTGCACAACCCATGGAGCTGCATCCCAAAAACTGACATCCGGCACCTGTACAACAGAATGCGTGCTTGCATGCATGGTGTGTTACATCTGTTATTAATGTACCAGCATTCCACATTTGTAAAGGCTTATCTCACGATCATATTAACCTGTGATCTTGCAGTGTTGATCACTTCAGTATGTTATCTAGACAAATGTATTATCGAAATTTCATTGTTCTACATCAGTTAATTTTTGGTGTTGTGGTTTTTTTCCATCAGTGTATTTGTCGGAAGCGAGTTGCAGTTTAGTGTTAGATGAATATTTTTGTTTGACACATGTTTTAAGCGCTTAATTAGAATTCGATTATACACTGAAGAGCCAAAGAAACTAGTGGACCTGCCTAATATCGTGTAGGGCTCCCGCGAACACGCAGAAGTGCTGCAACACGACGTGGCATGGATTCGACTAATGTCTGAAGTAGTGCTGGAGGGACCTGACACCAAGAATCCTGCAGGGCTATCCATAAACCCGTAAGAGTGCGAGTGGAGGTGATCTCTTCTGAACAACACATTGCCAGAAAACCCATATATGCACAATAATATTCATGTCTGGGGAGTTTGGTGGCCAGCGGAAGTGTTTGAACTCAGAAGACTGTTCCTGGAGAAACTCTGTAGCAATTATGGACGTGTGGAGTGTCGCATTGTCTTGCTGGAAGCTCCCAAGTCCGTCGGAATGCACAATGGATGTGAATGGATGCAAGTGATCAGACAGGATGCTTACGTACGTGTCACCTGTCAGAGTCGTATCTAGATATATCAGGGGCACCACACGCTCCACGCCATTATGAAGCCTCCACCAGCTTGAACATTCCCCTGGTGACATGCAGGATCCATGGATTCATGAGGTTGTCTCCATAGCCGCACACGTCCATCCGCTCGATACAATTTGAAACGAGACTCGTCTCGCCAGGCAACATGTTTCCAGTCATCGGCAGTCGAATGTCGGTGTTGACAGGCCCAGGCGTATCGTAAAGTGCTGTGTCGTGCAGTCATCAAGGGTACCCGTGTGAGCCTTCGGCTCCTAAATCCCATATCCATGATGTTTCGTTGAATGGTTCGCACACTGAATCTTGTTGAAATCTGCAGCAGTTTGTGGAATGGTTGCATTTCTGTCACGTTGAAGGATTCTCTTCAGTCATCGTTGGTCCCGTTCGTGCAGGATCATTTTCCGGTCCCAGCGATGTCGGAGATTTGATGTTTTACCGGATTCCTGATATTCACAATACACTCGTGAAATTGTCGTATGGGAAAATTCCCTCTTTATTGCTTCCTCGGAGATGTTGTGTCCCAACGTTCGTGTGTCGACTATAACACTACGGCCATACTCACTTAAATCTTGGTAACTTGCCATTGTAGCAGCAGTAACCGATTTAACAATTGCGCCACACATTTATTGTCTTCTTTAGGCGTTTCCGACTGCAGTGCCGAATTCTGCCTGTTTTCATATCTCTGTATTGAAATACGCATTCCTATACCAGTTTCTTTGGCGCTTCAGTGTATAACACAGGTACGCTCTCTGATTAAAAGTATCCCAACACCCAACCTAATACAGAGTTTTCCGCTATACGTCAAGAGAGGCGGACCTGCCAGTATGGTTCAAATGGTTCAAATGGCTCTGAGCACTATGGGACTCAACTGCTGAGGTCATTAGTCCCCTAGAACTTAGAACTAGTTAAACCTAACTAACCTGAGGACATCACAAACATCCATGCCCGAGGCAGGATTCGAACCTGCGACCGTAGCGGTCTTGCGGTTCCAGACTGCAGCGCCTTTAACCGCACGGCCACTTCGGCCGGCCCTGCCAGTATAAAACGAGGCTGGGCTAGGGTGTGGTACGCTTCTTGTGCTTAAGAAAACGGTAAATGAAAGAGGAAATCACTCTGTACCGTACAGAGCAGAGAAACTAAACGATTGTTTGTCTCATTATGAAACTGTACCTTGTGACAGACCCGTGGTCTAGGGGTTGCCGGCACGGTAGCTCAGCGTGTCCGGTCAGCGGGTTAGCTGCCCTCTGTAATAAAAAAACTGAGTTAATGGATCAATAATGAACATCAACTGGCGTCTGGGGACGTCCGCCACGAACAATTGCAACGAACACTAACGAACAAAATGAGATAAAAAAAAGGGGTAGCGTCTCTGATTCTTAAACAAAACGTCTTCGGTCCCAGGTTCGATCCCCGCCACTGCCTAGATTTTGATAAATAATCAGCATTGGCGGCCGAAGGCTTCCTACAACGGACTTGTCAAAGAGAGCGGAGGAGCGGATAGAGGTTCAGGGCACTCTCTTGTCCTGGGGGTGGGAAATTGCCCCAAAAGGTGGAAGAATCAGCAATGATCAACGACATGAGGATGCAGAAGGCAATGGAAACCACTGCATTTAAGACACGTAACGTGTATCCACAGGACATGTGGCCTCTAATTGAAGAAGTGTCATGATGATCTCTCCATTGGCAAAAGATTCCGGAATAGTCCCCCATTCGGATCCCCGGGAGGGGACTGCCAAGGGGGAGGTTACCATGAGAAAAAGATTGAACAATCAACGAAAGAATAACGTTCTACGAGTCGGGGCGTGGAATGTCAGAAGCTTGAACGTGGTAGGGAAACTAGAATATCTGAAAACGGAAATGCAAAGGCTCAATCTAGATATAGTAGGGGTCAGTGAAGTGAAGTGGAAGGAAGACAAGGATTTCTGGTCAGATGAGTATCGGGTAATATCAACAGCAGCAGAAAATGGTATAACAGGTGTAGGATTCGTTATGAATAGGAAGGTAGGGCAGAGGGTGTGTTACTGTGAACAGTTCAGTGACCGGGTTGTTCTAATCAGAATCGACAGCAGACCAACACCGACATCGATAGTTCAGGTATACATGCCGACGTCACAAGCTGAAGATGAACAGATAGAGAAAGTGTATGAGGATATTGAAAGGGTAATGCAGTATGTAAAGAGGGACGAAAATCTAATAGTCATGGGCGACTGGAATGCAGTTGTAGGGGAAGGAGTAGAAGAAAAGGTTACAGGAGAATATCGGCTTGGGACAAGGAATGAAAGAGGAGAAAGACTAATTAAGTTCTGTAACAAGTTTCAGCTAGTAATAGCGAATACCCTGTTCAAGAATCACAAGAGGAGGAGGTATACTTGGAAAAGGCTGGGAGATACGGGAAGATTTCAATTAGATTACATCATGGTCAGACAGAGATTCCGAAATCAGATACTGGATTGTAAGGCGTACCCAGGAGCAGATATAGACTCAGATCACAATATAGTAGTGATGAAGAGTAGGCTGAAGTTTAAGACATTAGTCAGGAAGGATCAATACGCCAAGAAGTGGGATACGGAAGTACTAAGGAATGACGAGATAAGTTTGAAGTTCTCTAACGCTATAGATACAGCAATAAGGAATAGCGCAGTAGGCAGTACAGTTGAAGAGGAATGGACATCTCTAAAAAGGGCCATCACAGAAGTTGGGAAGGAAAACATAGGTACAAAGAAGGTAGCTGCGAAGAAACCATGGGTAACAGAAGAAATACTTCAGTTGATTGATGAAAGGAGAAAGTACAAACATGTTCCGGGAAAATCAGGAATACAGAAATACAAGTCGCTGAGGAATGAATTTAATAGGAAGTGCAGGGAAGCTAAGACGAAATGGCTGCAGGAAAAATGTGAAGACATCGAAAAAGTTATGATTGTCGGAAGGACAGACTCATCATACAGAAAAGTCAAAACAACCTTTGGTGGTGACATTAAAAGCAACGGTGATAACATTAAGAGTGCAACGGGAATTCCACTGTTAAATGCAGAGGAGAGAGCAGATAGATGGAAAGAATACATTGAAAGCCTCTATGAGGGTAAAGATTTGTCTGATGTGATAGAAGAAGAAACAGGAGTCGATTTAGAAGAGATAGGAGATCCAGTATTAGAATCGGAATTTAAAAGAGCTTTGGAGGACTTACGGTCAAATAAGGCAGAAGGGATAGATAACATTCCATCAGAATTTCTAAAATCATTGGGGGAAGTGGCAACAAAACGACTATTCACGTTGGTGTGTAGAATAGATGAGTCGGGCGATATACCATCTGACTTTCGGAAAGGCATCATCCACACAATTCTGAAGACGGCAAAAGCTGACAAGTGCGAGAATTATCGCACAATCAGCTTAACAGCTCATGCATCCAAGCTGCTTACAAGAATAATATACAGAAGAATGGAAAAGAAAATTGAGAATGCGCTAGGTGACGATCAGTTTGGCTTTAGGAAAAGTAAAGGGACGAGAGAGGCAGTTCTGACGTTACGGCTAATAATGGAAGCAAGGCTAAAGAAAAATCAAGACACTTTCATAGGATTTGTCGACCTGGAAAAAGCGTTCGACAATATAAAATGGTGCAAGCTGTTCGAGATTCCGAAAAAAGTAGGGGTAAGCTATAGGGAGAGACGGGTCATATACAACATGTACAACAACCAAGAGGGAATAATAAGAGTGGACGATCAAGAACGAAGAGCTCGTATTAAGAAGGGTGTAAGACAAGGCTGTAGCCTTTCGCCCCTACTCTTCAATCTGTACATCGAGGAAGCAATGATGGAAATAAAACAAAGGTTCAGGAGTGGAATTAAAAGACATGGTGAAAGGATATCAATGATACGATTCGCTGATGACATTGCTATCCTGAGTGAAAGTGAAGAAGAATTAAATGATCTGCTGAACGGAATGAACAGTCTAATGAGTACACGGTATGGTTTGAAAGTAAATCGGAGAAAGACGAAGGTAATGAGAAGTAGTAGAAATGAGAACATCGAGAAACTTAACATCAGGATTGATGGTCTCGAAGTCAATGAAGTTAAGGAATTCTGCTACCTAGGCAGTAAAATAACCAATGACGGACGGAGCAAGGAGGACATCAAAAGCAGACTCGCTATGGCAAAAAAGGCATTTCTGGCCAAGATAAGTCTACTAATATCAAATACCGGCCTTAATTTGAGGAAGAAATTTCCGAGGATGTACGTCTGGAGTACAGAATTGTATGGTAATGAAACATGGACTGTGGGAAAACCGGAACAGAAGAGAATCGAAGCATTTGAGATGTGGTGCTATAGACGAATGTTGAAAATTAGGTGGACTGATAAGGTAAGGAATGAGGAGGTTCTACGCATTATCGGAGAGGAAAGGAATATGTGGAAAACACTGATATGGAGAAGGGACAGGATGATAGGACATCTGCTAAGACATGAGGGAATGACTTCCATGGTACTAGAGGGAGCTGTAGAGGGCAAAAACTGTAGAGGAAGACAAAAATTGGAATACGTCAAGCAAATAATTGAGGACGTAGGTTGCAAGTGCTACTCTGAGATGAAGAGGTTAGCACAGGAAAGGAATTCGTGGCGGGCCGCATCAAACCAGTCAGTGGACAAAAAAAAAAAGAAAAAAAAAAAAAGCCCTGTGACGAAGCAGCATCTGTGACGCAATTGTTTATGGACCATAACATACCTGAAATGGATTGGTGGATTGGCCTGTCCAGGGTCCCGACCAAAACCCAACGGAATACATTTTGGATCTCTTACTACCTCATTGCTACATTTTCTGGTTTCGACTTTTGTGGATGGGTAGGTCCCACATCACCATAGACATTCAAACACTTTAGTGAAATTGTGCCCAGTTGAGACAAGCGGTCATAAAGGCGAGGGTGAACAGAACACATAGGGATGTCAATCAATACAGTTGTCAGGATACTTTTAATTTGGTCATGAAGGGTGCTAGAACCAAGAGGACATCTGCCAAGCAACGGGACTGGAGAAGTACATCAAAGAAATTTTAACGTTGATGACTGTAAGCCGAATGAAGCATCAATGTCGTCCAGCTACTGTCGCTGGCGCCCATGAGCAGCGTTACCATTTTGGCCAAAACGGCTGTGGTGGCAAAAGGCTGAGATTAGTCAGATTACTTATGTCGCCCTGCGCGCGGTACCGGTTCCCTGAGAGTGATTTCGCCTCAGGGCGCGGGACAGGTGGGCGGGCCTCTGCCGGCGCACCTGCTGCTGCTACCTGCTGCCGGCTGCCGGCCGCTGCCAGCTCCGGGCAGATCGTAATCGCCGCGTGGCGCCCGCATGCCGCTGCACCTGCCGGCATTCCTGGTCGCCCGCATCGCCCGCCCGGCGTCTCATCTGCCGTCCTCGTCCTCTGCAGACCTGACCCGCCGGAGAAACGCTGTTGTTGGTGCCTTGCTTGCGTACCTCTCTTGGACTGCCCCGCTAATATACTTATCCTGCACCCACAGTGTAGGCAAGACAATACAGGGATTTATGAAGAATGTAACCACAATCATAGGCCATTGGTGTGCTCCATTCCTCAATCGATGACCCCTTCCCGTTCCTCAACAGCTGCCCCCTCTCCTCTTCTAAAGCACTTAGTTGCCACTCATTCCTCGTCTCTCCAGCACCCACATTCGTCGCCTTCACCGTAACTGTTGTCCTCCATTAGACTACAAAAGTAAAATTAGTAAAAAAATGTAAAATAGTTCATTTTAGTTTTAATACTTCAGTGAAACAATAAATTATCATAACACCATTTTCTCTACAGAAATATAAGAACAGAGTAATCAGTCGCAATACCATTTTTTTTGTTATACTTGCATCTCCAGATTTCAGCTATAAATAAACATCTTCAGTGCTGTAGTACAAGGAAATTACAGAATCAGAAATGATTTCCATAAAAGCATAAATAAAACACCCCATTATCAAACAGAAATGACCCATTTTAGTCAACATTCCATTTGAGTGAGCTATAATCCAAAAAAATGTGTGTGAAATCATATGTGACTTAACTGATAAGGTCATCAGTCCCTAAGCTTACACACTACTTAATCTAAATTATCCTAAGGACAAACACACACCCCCATGCCCGAGGGAGGACTCGAACCTCCACCGGGACCAGCCGCACAGTCCATGACTGCAGCGCCTCAGACCGCTCGGCTAATCCCGCGAGGCAGCTGTAATCCAGCGAGCTCTCTGCAGTACATGTCACCACATGATTTTATTGGTGTGCAAGCGGAAGGAAACTGAGGTGGCAGTTTGTAAGCAGTCACCAGCCTCAGTTTGCCTCATGCATTGTAAGCAGCATCTCTATACTCAAAAAAACTAGCTAATGCTGTTACTTCGCAATGTAGTACCTCAAAACCGATTTTTTACTGAATATAGTAGAAACATATTTGCGTATCACCTTTGAAATACATCAAGAAATGCCGATTTACAAGGTGTTATTCATATGATAGTGGATAAGCCATCAGTCAAACCTTATGGAAAAGACCATTTACAGGTTCATACAAATGTCCCTTACAGAAATGTTACATCAAATTCAAAATGAAAATCAGAAGATCGTTTCGACAAAATTTACTTACATACCAACTGAAATTCGTCGAAAGGAAAAACCTAGTATCGTAGTGGCTAAGTGATACACCAAATAACTCATTTAAAACAAATATGAAAGTTCATACAAGTCTTTTTTATGTGTTAACATCAAAATAAAATGAAAAATACCGACGTGACAAGGCTATTTTAAGCAGGTAGAGTTAATAAAACCGTACTAATTGCTGACATGTCGTACGGTGTAGCTACATTTGTGGTGCTCAATATGCAAAGAACGATGTAACGCATACTTACCTCCTAAGGCTAGTAGCTGAATGATGTTTTACTTGTTTCATAGTAAAACCAATATAACATTGGATAATACCACCAAAATGGATCACAAACAGATCCACTGACAATAATAAGCTAGGTTTTCACACACTATAGGACCAACTGTTGTCATATTTAAGACAGATCAACATTTCGCCATTACTTCCCACGTGACGTCTCCTACTGTGAATCAAGAGACCGTCGAAGAGCCTCCAACACCGCCTGCTCTTTAGCAGCTCTTGTTCCTTCAGAAGATGGGGCGTTCGAAAGTCCTATCCCGACAATGTTAAATTTAGTGACTTGCGTTCCCTGTATTTCAGGAACCACTGTAGCCACTGACATGAAACGTTTCCAGGAATCAAACTGTGTTTCATGAGTTTATTGAACTACAATAATTGTATTCCAGCCACTGCTTTCGGAAATACAATTTTTTAATTACACAGTTAAAATGTTGTGTACTTCTTTGTTCGTCATCCTAAATAATTTTAATTATATATAACATCATGTTCTTCTGTTAGTTCTGTAGACTCAGTATACGTATGTTATGTTGTTGTTGTTGTGGTCTTCAGTCCTGAGACTGGTTTGATGCAGCTCTCCATGCTACTCTATCTTGTGCAAGCTTCTTCATCTCCCAGTACCTACTGCAACCTACATCCTTCTGAATCTGTTTAGTATATTCATCTCTTGGTCTCCCTCTACGATTTTTACCCTCCTCGCTGCCCTCCAGTACTAAATTGGTGATCCATTGATGCCTCAGAACATGTCCTACCAACCGATCCCTTCTTCTAGTCAAGTTGTGCCACAAACTTCTTTTCCCCCCAATCCTCTTCAACACCTCCTCATTAGTTATGTGATCTACCCATCTAATCTTCAGCATTCTTCTGTAGCACCACATTTCGAAAACTTCTATTCTCTTCTTGTCTAAACTATTTATCGTCCATGTTTCACTTCCATACATGGCAACAATCCATACAAATACTTTCAGAAACGACTTCCTGACACTTAAATCTATACTCGGTGTTAACAAACCTCTCTTCTTCAGAAACGCTTTCCTTGCCATTGCCAGTCTACATTTTATATCCTCTCTACTTCGAACATCATCAGTCATTTTGCTACCCAAATAGCAAAACTCCTTTACTACTTTAAGTGTCTCATTTCGTAATCTAATTCCCTTAGCATCACCCGACTTAATTCGACTACATTCCATTATCCTCGTTTAGCTTTTGTTGATGTTCATGTTATATCCTCCTTTCTAGACACTATCCATTCCGTTCAACTGCTCTTCCAAGTCCTTTGCTGTTTCTGACAGAATTACAATGTCATCGGCGAACCTCAAAGTTTTTATTTCTTCTCCATGGATTTTAATACCTACTCCGAATTTTTCTTTTGTTTCTCTCACTGCTTGCTCAATATACAGATTGAATAACATCGGGGAGAGGCTACAACCCTGTCTCACTCCCGTCCCAACCACTGCTTCCCTTTCATGCCCCTCAACTCTTATAACTGCCATTTGGTTTCTATACAAATTGTAAATAGCCTTTCGCTCCCTGTATTTTACCCCTGCCACCTTCAGAATTTGAAAGAGAGTATTCCAGTCAACATTGTCAAAAGCTTTATCTAAGTCTACAGATGCTATAAACATAGGTTTGCCTTTCCTTAATCTATTTCTAAGATAAGTCGTAGGGTCAGTATTGCCTCACTTGTTCCAATATTTCTGCGGAATCCAAAGTGTACTTCCCCTACGTCGGCTTCTACTAGCTTTTCCATTCGTCTGTAAAGAATTCACGTTAGAATTTTGCAGTCGTGACTTATTAAACTGACAGTTCGGTAATTTTCACATCTGCTTTCTTTGGGATTGGAATTATTATATTCTTCTTGAAGTCTGAGGGTATTTCGCCTGTCTCATACATCTTGCTCACCAGATGGTAGAGTTTTGTCAGGACTGGCCCTCGCAAGGACGTCAGTAGTTCCAACGGAATGTTGTCTACTCCCAGGGCCTTATTTCGACTCATGTCTGTCAAATTCTTCACGCAGTATCGTATCTCCCATTTCATCTTCATCTACATCCTCTTCCATTTCCATAATATTGTCCTCAAGTACATCGCCCTTTTGTAGACCGTCTATATACTCCTTCCACCTTTCTGCTTTCCCTTCTTTGCTTAGAACTGGGTTGCCATCTGAGCTCTTAATATTCATAGAAGTGTTTCTCTTTTCTCCAAAGGTCTCTCTAATTTTCCTGTAGGCAGTACCAATCTTACCCCTAGTGAGATAGGCCTCTACATCCTTACATTTGTCCTCTAGCCGTCCCTGCGTAGCCATTTTGCACTTCCTGTCGATCTCCTTTTGGAGACGTTTGTATTCCTTTTTGCGTGCTTCATTTACTGCATTTTTATATTTTCTCCTTTCATCAATGAAATTCAATATTTCTTCTGTTACCCAAGGATTTCTACTAGCCCTCGTCTTTTTACCTACTTGATCCTCTGCTGCCTTCACTACTTCATCCCTCAAAGCTACCCATTCTTCTTCTACTGTATTTCTTTCCCCCATTCCTGCCATTTGTTCCCTTATGCTCTCCCTGAAACTCTGTACAACCTCTGGTTTAGTCAGTTTATCTAGATCCCATCTCCTTAAATTCCCACCTTTTTGCAGTTTCTTCAGTTTTAATCTACAGTTCATAACCAATAGATTGTGGTCAGAGTCCACATTTGCCACTGGAAATGTCTTACAATTTAAAACCTGGTTCCTAAATCTCTGTCATACCATTATATAATCTATCTGATACCTTCTAGTATCTCCAGGATTCTTCCATGTATACAACCTTCTTCTATGATTCTTGAACCAAGTGTTAGCTATGATTAAGTTGTGCTCTGTGCAAAATTCTACCAGGCAGCTTCCTCTTTCATTTCTTACCCCCAATCCATATTCACTTACTACGTTTCCTTCTCTCCCTTTTCCTACTACCGAATTCCAGTCACCCATCACTATTAAATTTTCGTCTCCCTTCACTATCTGAATAATTTCTTTTATTTCGTCATACATTTCTTTGATTTCTTCGTCATCTACAGAGCTAGTTGGCATTTAAACTTGTACTACTGTAGTAGGCGTGGGCTTCGTGTCTGTCTTGGCCACAATAATGCGTTCACTATGCTGTTTGTAGTAGCTTACCCGCATTCCCATTTTTTTTATTCATTATTAAACTTACTCCTGCATTACCCCTATTTGACTTTGTATTTATAATCCTGTATTCGCCTGACCAAATGTTTTTTCCTCCTGCCACCGAATTTCACTAATTCCCACGTATGTTATTACTCCCTGAAAATTTGAATACTCTAGTAGAAGTGGTTTCTGAAATTTAGTGAAAAATGCAACAGAAAATGTATATTATCAGCAGCGGCTTCTAAAGTTTCAAAAGTCTGTAACTCACTTAATATATGCTTAATTTTTAATTTTTAGTCACTCAGAAGCATCCTCCATCATCCTGTATATCATCCTCTTGATCGTTTTCCAAGTTCTTTCTTCTATTCTTCTTTCTGGACTACTTAGTGGCCAATTGTGCTGCATACTCTGCTTTATCAATGCGAACCGTGTCTTTCCGTTCACGTTCTCTGATGCAGTTTGCTCAAGGATTAATTCCCACATGCTGTAGTACTTTCACCCTACTAATGTTACCATCATTAAAAGCAATAGCAGCATCATTAACCCCCCACTTTAGTGTCTCCATTCCAACAAAAACATTTTTTGGTAAGCGAGTCCATATATGATTATTGAACGACCCATTGGGATTTTGAGTCTGACCATACAAACACTTCTTCAGTAATTCAGGATTTTTCAGGTCTCTGTAAATAGGTTTTATGACAGCCATGACTGAAGCTGGTATGAAATATTTATGGCTGTATGAACTGTTTGAGTACTGGGCATTGCAGTAATTGCACCATGTCTGAGGTCCAGGAGGGCAAAGGTGGTGTACTGGTTTTCCATCAGTTGACAGCCTGTGGAAGAAGGTAGCCCATACTGCCTGCTTCATTTTCTACAAATCCTCACTATTACTTCTAATGGCCATCCCATAATACTGCTTTAGTCCATCAATCATTTTGTCTGTCAGCCTGCCTCTTATAGTTTCACCTTCAGAAAGTTTCTTGTCTCTCAGACCTGGTGTCCATCCTCTTCTGGACATGACCAACACATTCCAGCACTCCACAGCCTTCTAAAAATAAAAATTTCCGATTTCATTAGATCTTGAAGTAATACACGTACAAATTTTAACATTTTTAACCAGTGTACCTTTTACTTAAAAAATAAAATACTTCCAATGTGACTTTATAAGTGATATATACACCATTTTATCGGAAAATTGCAAATTTTATAATGATTTCAATTCTGAGAAGTGTCAAATGATATCTCAGGTGACAAAATTTTTCGCCGTGATGCATTTGAGAAAAAATATTTGGCTGTTTCGTAGAACATGAGCTATTAACCGAAATTTGATAAATATATTTGTTCCGATAAACTGAAGGTAACCATAAAGTGTGAGAATATTAACGTGAAAACTTTTAATTTTGAAAATATAACTGATAGTGCAAATCTAGTGATCCATAGGTTTAGCTCAGCACCAGATTAAATATCACTGCTGGCTGACTAAGCAATGAAAAGAGTGAACAAACCACAAAATGCTGATTACCTCTGGCAAAGCATGAAATGCAGCAGCTAAATTTGCAAAATAAGATTATTTTTGTAAATAGAAGATTTTATCAGGGTGGATTCGATAGGGAATGGATTTTTTCGTACATCATCATCATCATCATGATCACCATCATTTATTGCACATACACAGGCCATTTAAGTCCATGGCAGACGACAAAAATATACAAATACAAGACAGACGTAGAACAGAATGAAAAGATTAACACATCAAATCCACGAATCATGACAAAATAGTGGTAACATAACAGACATTTAAGACATATGTTTGCCCATTTACATCTGTCTCGGCTGCGCCTGCTGGATCTGCTTCTTCATGGGTCACTAATGACCTGTCTCTCCACACCGTTAGCGGATGACCTCTCACAGGTCTGCCAGTTGGCTGGTGTAGAAATACTCTGTTAGGGAGAGTGATCTCTGCTCGTAGAACACGTCCAGTCCACTGTAGCTTTCTTCTTGCAATCACTTTCCCAATATCAGCTTCCTTAAACCATCGATATAGATCTTCACTGTGCCTTCTTTCTTCTGTATAACATACTGACTGTAAATTATTGTAGGCACCAGAACCTCATTTCCTTTCTCATTTAACGAAGTGCTGAGCTCGCTTGTTTGTGGGTGATTTTTGTGTGCGTGAAACGGCACAGATGTGGGACGGGCTGTGCAGGGAATTTGGCGAGAAAGCGGGTCTTTGCCGAGACAGCAGGTCGGTGGGTTAGAGGTCGACTTTGTGGAAGTGAGGATGCCACAGAAAGCCGTGGGGTAGCGTCTGTTGTGTATTTCCTGCCTCGAATTGCCCAGCGGCTAAAATGGAGCCACGGAGTAGCTTGTACAATGCTCTTGGAATTTGAGACAGTCTCTGATGCAAGCCTAGTTGCTGGTCACAAAGACGTGCCATTGCTACTTCAGCCAGTGACGTCACAGATACTGCTGAAACAAATGTCTTTTAGTAGTATAAGTGAGTTTGTTGGTATGATTTGCACCAGATCGCAACGTGTTAGTTTTGGCTGGATTCCGTAAGCAGAAAAAGCCGCACTATTTGACTGCTGTTTCCTACATGTTTTGTATTGGCGAGTAGGCTTGGTTCGACAGAAAAAAAAAAAACAGCTGGACGTAAGAATCTGTCAAAGAGTTCGAGACTTAGTCAGAAGATGTGGAGAAAAGTGGAGCTTAAGGTATCTTCAGAAGGTGCGAACGTAATATATTTTTTGGAAGACGCGGTAGAGTTCGCAAACAGACATTTTCATGTGCAGACGTAACCACCACGGGTCTTTAATTACCATCGATATGGAGCTGTGCGCAGATTGTGCACTTCATCTGCATACGTGGGAGATGGAAATCAGTGCATCTTAGCAGATGAACCGAGATCGGACTTGCAGCAGTGGCAGTAAAGCATCGTCGTCTTCAATGAGAGCCATTCACACATCTGTGGTGTTCATCAAGGAGCTCGCGCGTCTGTACGGAGATTATAAATAGCAGCTCTTATGTGCTATGTCTTTATTGGACTGCACTTGCATTTCTGTACGAGAACCTGTCTCAGATTCAATCTTCGCGTGTTGAAGCAAACCATTTTTTATAGTCACCGTTTTTCGTTTAGAATTCACAAGGTATGCAGTTCACTTTTTGATTGCTATTTTTGTCAGTAGAACTTAACTTATCGTTCAGTCGAGTAACAGTGTTAAACAATTAAGGTTAGAATTTACGTTGGTAAAGCATTGATTATTTTCTCAAAATTCATGCTTGTGATTGATGTTTTTAGTGGATAAATAAATGTGTTTAAACAATACGTCCCCCTTAAAGTAATCGTTCTGTATGTAAATACAGACTTTAGAATCTACAGCTTCGGCCATCAAAAATTAGTGTCATCCAAGTCAATTGTGCGCATTAAACTCACAGCTTAAGTTTTGAAGGGGTAGCTCTACTCACAACTTTACACGCACTGAGATTTTGCTACCATCGAACATAATTTTTCCCTTCGCATTATATTCTCCCTCGAATGAGGAAGCCTACATATTTTTACGGAATCAAAGCGATAACTTTTTGTGTATATAGACTGAGTGTCACAAAGAATTAAATATAAGAAGAAGTTGTTGCAGTTACGGGGCAGCACACTCTGAATTCATAATCTAAATGCGTAAGAGAAGAATCTACTTCACCATAAGTTCCCAGTGGCTTCCAAAGTATCCAGGCAGAATCGCACAAGATCTTAAAAGGTTCAAGACATCGAAACGTGTTTTCAGCGAGTTAGAGTAAACATAGGTGCACATAACATTGTTGGTCTTTAATTCTCTTAATGTCTGCATAAACCAAAAAAGTATGTACATTTTTATCTAACAGCACACTGTTTAGGGCATTATACAGCTCTTCAAGAGGCGTATAACGCATGGCGATGTTGACATTCAAACGTTTTGCAAAAATGTCCTAGAAATGAGCTAAAATTGGAAAGCAGGGCTGCAGGGGTCTGCTGTTGCTGTGTATAAAGCGCCTAGCAGGACTCCCATTGTAGGCTCTGTCATTGAGGTAGCCGAATACCTGTTTCCACAAAAGATGTTTACTTAAACATAGTACATTCCCACGCGAAACAGTTTTCTTAAGCTCTTAAGCGAAACAAAAGTTGGTATATTGTTGTTCCGGACACAAGACTCGTAGTTGACCAAATACCTATGTCGTATAAAAAAGAGCCATTATAAGGATTGGTTTATCTTAGTGGTGTCTGTCTGTATTTCTGCTGCGTAAAAAGACGAAACACTTAACTTAACTTTACAAGGGTTTTCGAGTCCCATTAAAAAGTATATCTCCCCATCTTTTTCTGAAAAAAAAAAACAAAGAAATGATGTTCTTTTAATGGCTCATATGATAAAATATAAGGAGCATGAACTATACGACAAAATTTAGTATTTATTTTGCATAATAGGTACTTAAGACTTCATAAGATTGTGCAACACGTGTAATGCCTAATTCATAGAGGGATAATATGGTGCCAGAATTACGTAGATGTTACATCATGGTACACTGGTAATGTGGCCTAGCATCACACAAGTCAAAAGCTTGTTATTGGGTAAACAAGGTTACAGAATATATACTAACACAAAATTTCCGTGGTTGACGTTGACTGAAAAGAGCGACGCAGAAACTCCCTTGCATCAACAGGAACTAGATAGTCACGGCAGGTAGCGTCAGTCTGGTCCTGAACGGCATGGTGAACAGTCGTATCGGTGGTGTTTCTTGTGAGCATATTTTTCAGCGTAAATGAAGTTCAATGCACGGCTCCCTTGTGTCAACAGGAACTCTATAGTTACGGCAGGTATCGTCAGTGTGATACTGATGGAAACAGTGAACAGTCGTCTCAGTGGTGGCTCTTGTGAACATATCCAGCATAAATGCTACAGCTTCGCATCACCTTACTCGGAGGGCCTATATGCCTACATAGCATACACTCTACTGAGCCAACGTCTTGCCGCATCGATAACGTCCTTATCATCCACGGATTGCTGCCTGTGGAGTGCATCCTTCATTGGGCCGAATAGATGGAAGTTCTTTGTTGTCTTCCGTTAGCCGCCGAGGAATCCAGCGGACACATACCTTTGAGTGCCCGAGACTGTGGACGAGTGTGTCAACACAGAGACGTCCAGCTGATCCGTCGATCATCTCGAGTGAGAGTGTCCGCACGTTCCAACATTGCAGGAGTCACAGCTGTGAGCGGCCTGCCGGCGCACTTGATATGGACAGGTTTACGAGGCTTTGTATTGATATTGCCAGAGGACTCGCCCGACGACTTAACGTGCTTTTGTTCACCGCCAGGTCTGTGTTGACATTCTACAAGCGCCAGTGAATACCTGCGACGCTCTGGCTTCGCGCGAAATGAAACTCAGTAATAGCTCTCTGTTTGGAAAGTATCTCTGTTACAGACTTCATTTTGATGGTCAAGTATAGAGCCGCCAGCTATCAGAACTTCATGAAACTGTGGGGACTGAAGCGGTAATCTTCCACGATGTCCCAGAACTAATTCGGCATTTTTTAACCGAAACTGGCCGAGAAAAAAATGTCTTGCGTTAGCTATTGAACGCCCCTACATGCAGATAGCAAATCTAATGATGGTACAATCACAGTTCATGTAATTTTTTTTCTTTAGTGCAACGAATGAAACACGTACGAAGGAGAAGACGTGACTGTCAGTATCTCCTCGGTACGTAACACGTATGTACATTGTTATTAAATGATGGAGCTCTGACGCAGGGATATGTTGAGACGCAGACTGCTCGTCCAGAGGGATGACAGCCCCCTCACGGAACAACGCGGCGCACAGCGCAGAGCGAGTGAGAGGCCGAGGGACGGCGGGCCCCGTTAATCACGCCTGACGCCGACAACCTGCCGATTACCGCGCGCCGCGCTCCGCCTGCAGCCGGCAGCTCGGCTAGCTGCGTGTAGCGGCCACGCCCGGGCATACATCACCGGCAGACCTGCGCCGTACCGTATGCGAGCCCCGGAGAGGCGAGGCGAGGAGCCAGCCGCGCTGGAACCCCGCTGGTCGCGGTCCAGCCGGCCGCCCATACGCAGAAACACTGTGCATTCCGCCCGTGGTCGTGCCACACGAGGGTCGTTACTAGGCGGGCAGGTTGCTCTCGCGTGGAAGCGCCGAGCCTCCTTTGTACGACCGTATTTGGCGGAATAAGGAAGCAGCTCGCGCTGCGGTGATACTGATTCGACTGCTTCCAAGTGCAGCCCGTCTGACTCTCGCAATTTCTACTTCACTCACAGCGCCCCTTGAAAAATAGCTCAGTCTCCGCACGTGGCAGTTCGGGGAAGTATAAGACCTTAAACTGTTACTCCAGTGACATCGCACCTGCGCGGAGAAACTAGTACATTCCGATGCGTCCGTCCGTTCTACTCGACGCGATAGTTCAAAAGAAACTGCTCTGTAGTCAAACGATAACCTTCTTTTCTTTCCTGAAGGTGTGGTTAGCTGTGGCTACGAAATTTAATGTAGTTTAATTCGCGTATCATGTACCCGTGGAAATGGCGCAGTGACACCACGCCGGAAACATAACTAAACGAGTACGATATTTACGTTTTTCCGGTGCCTGTGTTGTTCAAAAGTACGAAGCATGCGTATCCAAATGAACTTTGCATCGTACTACTGAATAACACATTATTATTAAATGATAGAGCTCTGACGCAGGGATATGTTGAGACGCAGACTGCTCGTCCAGAGGGATGACAGCCACCTTACGGAATATCGAATTTATCCGCCGACCGAGCGAGGTGGCGCAGTGGTTAGCACACTGGACTCGCATTCGGGAGGACGACGGTTCAATCCCGTCTCCAGCCATCCTGATTTAGGTTTTCCGTGATTTCCCTAAATTGCTTCAGGCAAATGCCGGGATGGTTCCTTTGAAAGGGCACGGCCGATTTCCTTCCCCATCCTTCCCTCACCCGTGCTTGCGCTCCGTCTCTAATGACCTCGTTGTCGACGGGACGTTAAACACTAATATCCTCCTCCTCCTTATCCGCCGAAATGGGCTAGTGACTTATACGGGAATATACATAACAGATGTACGAGTGCAGGTTGTAGATACATGGTTCAAGACATATCGAAGTTTCGGTCTGGCCGGGAGTCGTGATCGGATAGCCTAACAGTAAGGCGTAAGCTCGTGATAAGCGGGAAACGCGGATTCGACTCCCCGTCCGGCATATGTCTTCATTCAGCTGATGGTTGCCCATATTCGCAGATGCTAATACACTTCACGTATTAGTAAATGAATTCTCTGGTAACAACTGAGAACAGATTCTTTGGAAGCTCAGTCACGCTGGAAATACATCGGATCTAATAACAACAAATACACCTGACTTTTTTGGGGATGTCCGCATAAAAACTGATATCAATGACCACGAGGCTGGTGGATGATTTGATAATGGGATTAGGCTCGAAAGTAATCATAAAGTAATAAAGAAAGTTGATATTGCAACTTCGACGATCTCTGCAATTTATTGCATAATTTGGTAAGAATAAACTCATTAGAAAAATACGATGTGGAACAGAATATGTAATTATCTCATACAATATCATGAAAGCAATGTACCAAGGTAGTCAGGTAGATCCTATGTTTCTCGATTTCTAAGAACCATTTGCTCGTGTGTTGAGCCATTACTGTTTATGTTTTGTTCAAAATGGTTCAAATTGCTCTGAGCGCTACGGGACTTAACATCTGAGGTCATCAGTTCCCTAGAACTTAGAACTACTTAAACCTAACTAACCTAAGGACATCACACACATCCATGCCCGAGGCAGGATTCGAACCTGCGACCGTAGCGGTCGCGCTTGTCCAGAGTGAAGCGCCTAGAACCACTCGACCACAGTGGCCGGCTGTTTATGTTTTGTATTAACGATCTTGTGAACAATATTAATAGTATCCTCGGAATTTACGGAGGTAATAAAATTACCTGTCATGAAGTACTGGTGGAAGCTGCACAAATATTCATTCAGATCTCGATAAGAGATCTGCAAAATTTTGCAAAGTGGGGTGCAAAGTTTTGGACAGTAGCTTTAAATCCTCATAAAAGTAAAACTGAACTTCACAAAACCTAGAATCCGGCAACAGCAATGTCAACGTGTCAGAGATTGACTCGAGATGTCACCTGTGTGTATTCCTGTGTAGGGATGTGAAATAACGCAGTCAAAGGACAGTCAGTCGTGGGTACAGCACGAAGCAGACGTCGGTTTATTGTTGTAATACAATAGAATAGCAGTCACTATACAAAAAAGATTGCTTACAAATCACTCGTATGACCTGTATTAGAATACTGCTAAAGCGTGTGGGCGCAGTACCAATAGGACTAATAGGGGATCTGAACGTATACAGAGAAGGTCAGCAGGAATGATCGCAGGTGGGACTCATGGCAGAGTGTGACAGAGATGCTGAAGAAACTGAACAGGCAGAAATCTGAAGAAAGTCGTTAACAATCCTGAGAAAGTCCACTTACTAAGTTTCAAGAACCGGCTTCTAATAAAGAATCTGTGCATATAAAACAACCTTCCCCCTCCCCCCCACCCCTCCCACACGTAGCGCTCCCGTAGGGATCGTGAGAATCAGATTAAATTAATTTCAGCGCACACTGAGACATTTAAATCCTTACGTGAACGAAGAAGGACTCTTATTCGGCAGAACGGCAATTCGTATCGTCCCGCGGTCACACGGATTTAATTTCCCCGTGGTTCAAATGGTTCAAATGCCTCTGAGCACTATGGGACTTAACATCTATGGTCATCAGCCCCCTAGAACTTAGAACTACTTAAACCTAACTAACCTAAGGGCATCACACAACACCCAGTCATCACGAGGCAGAGAAAATCCCTGACCCTGCCGGGAATTTCCCGTGATTTCTCAATATCGCTTAAGGGAAAATCCAGGAAGTTTCATTTGACACTTTCCCATCATCCTCAGATGGAACGTATACTCCATCTCTTATTACCTCGTTACCGACGTGACATTGAATTAGATCTCTGCAGGATGGGGTGAAAAACTAAAAAAAAGGAAACGAAACAGAGCTCTAATAAGATTCCATGAAAAGCCATATAGGCCAGCAATAGAGTATACGGTTATATATCAGTACCAGAAACATATGCGGCACTAAAAGAACGGTGAATGTTCCCACACAATAACCAACAGAAAAACGCTACAAGAGTCCGATCTAAATCATAAAAAATGTATGTAGTCATTTCCCCAACACTCATGTGTTCCATCAATGGGCAAGAGAAAAACTAAGGCGATAATTAAAAGGAGTAAATCAATAATCTGACGGGAAAAAATGAGGAATTATGAAGAGCGATTGATAATTTGAAAATATCCTGAACTGACAGAGGCGAGACACACTGAAAGGTGGCTACACTGAGTCACAGCGCCAGAGATCGCGCCTCCACTGGCAGTGCTTGTTCAGAAGTTGTGGTGGTTAGTGCTTTGCTGAGAGGATGTTGATAGCTGTACTATTTGAGGCCATGTCGTGTGCAGTTGTTTCGATGGGCTAGACAGCAGATGTTGTTCGAATGGAGATGTTGTAATGATCAGAGTGTATTTTTAGTCAATATATATGAAGGTAAAAAACATTTTTTTTTTTTAATTTCCTAACTAACAATGCCTCTTGGTCACAGGTTCAGTCAACAAAGCATCTGGCTTGTGTTGATGTATTAGACTGTAATTCGGGTTTCTATGTGCAAATATAGTATTTCAGTTTTTTTAATTAATTCAGTGTAAATGGTATTTAAAATACCTTGTCTTATTGAGGAAGAACCGTGCCAGATGTGTACGTTGAATCACACTTCCACACACAGAACAGTTACACTTATGCTTTGTTGTTCCGTAGTTTTTGTTTCGTAGCTTTTATAGTTGCTGGGGACTTAATTAATTAATTGTGGTAACGGAAATTTCCTTTCATTCTTTGTTGTTATTCTATGCAGTCAGATTGCGTACTAATACTAGTCAGGGCCAACCGGTTACGAGACTTCGTAATCGGACAGTCAGCGACTAAAATTAAAATTATTTGCATCATATTTAATTAAGCCCCCATGCACGTGGCGACCGCTGCTTCGGATCGTCCTTTGGAAATCTTCTGATAGTAAAATAGCAGACAGTAGTATTGTTGAAGTAATTTGTAGTTTAGTAATTGTAGTCTATATTGCATGTGTAGATTTGGTAATGAACATTTGTAGTTGTCTTGTCTTTCTTCTAATGGTATTTTTGCATAATTTAATTTTTGATGTCTTGTATAAGCGTTTGACAATTTTGTGCAATTATGAAGATTTTAATTGTTCGTTAGGCGTGTTTGTCGGGAAGCATTTCGTGTGAATGGTATTGTTGGTGATAAAGTGTTATATTATGTGTAATTTTCGTGTAGTGACGAGTTTTGTATGTTTTGTAAATGATTACGCGATCGATGAAAAAGGCAAAAATGATGGATAGTGAGAATGACGAAATTGTTAACATGGCGAACTCGCCAACACAGGAGAAAAGTATGATGAATAATGAAGTAGAAAACAATTTAATAAGCAGGGAAAATAGTCCAGAACCAGTTCAAAGCTTTTCACAATTAAAGAATTTTCAGAATACGAGATTAACGACAGAAGATTCTGGAATAGTATCGAACACAGATAGCTTTACAGCTATGACGAAGGAAGCTGGTTTTGCGGGAAATGTTAGGGGCGAAAAGAATTTCGAACCAGTTAATATGGAGCAGTGGATGGGTGCTATATTAAATTTGGGATCGCGGATGGAAACAGTGGCAACACGGTTAGACTCACAAATAGGAACAATTAAAACAGAGATGGAAACAATGGAAACACGGTTAGACTCATGAATAGGGACATGTTTCAAAAATATGAAAGATGAATTAAAGAAAGAAATTAGAGAAGAAGTACAACCGATTTTGAATGCTCACAATAATAGATTAATTTCAATACAATGTAGACAAAAGGAATAGGATAGAGAACAGGAAGAAAGAGATCGCGTGATAGTACAAAAATTTTCAGAGTTACATTTACAACGTACACACGATAAGGAAGAAATATTTGAAAGAATCGAGGAATCAGTACCAATTGACAGAATAAATAACCTAACGCAACAGTATGAACAGTTAACTACTAAATGTGTCAATACCAAAACCCGAGTCGCGACACTTACGGAAGACGTAAATAAACAGAAAGAACAGATAGGTGACTTATCGGAAAGAGTTGAGGAGATTTCAGATAAACTGACAAGTCTTAGTTTAAATGGGGACAGAGATTCAGATGATACAGCTTCATTGCCATTTGCAGAAACCGAAGCGTACCAGAACATAAATAAACATATTGAAAATCAGGGAAAATTTAATGAACGCGTTAAAAGGGAATTTGAGGCGTTACGAAAGCAAGTCAAACAAATTGAAAGAGAAATCGTAGGAAAGGACAGTAGAAGAAATGTAGAATCACAGATAGCAGAGGGCTTTGAAGAAAATAATTTATTTCATTTACGAGAAGCAAGAAGAGAGCGCCAGGCGCGCGAACTTGACAATAATCAACATTCGGATTGGGACAGACGCGGTAGGTCTTTGTCGCCACCAGGCGAAAACTTTGACTATAAACACTTTTTAACTATTCGGAAATTCAAAATCTTTCGCAATTCTAAGAATGACATACATCCATGTTCATGGTTAGATCAATTTATGTACGCACTTCCACCAAATTGGCCACTAAGACACAAACTGGAAGTTATGTGCGGCTATTTAAGTCCTCAGGGGATTCACGACGCTAAGTGAATATGTGCCGTAGCGTGCACAGGGCCCCGAGCTGTAGTAGTGCTGTTTCCCTTTTAGATTTCTGCACCGCTGCCTACTCTTCTACTATTCTTTGTATCTATCAAAACAACTCTTCAACTATCAATCTGTCGAGAAAAGGAGTCGGTAAAGAATAACCGGATATGACTATTTTACCCAAAAGTGATTTCGGAAATTACAATTTGGACTTACTGTATCTTCAGCAGCATTCATTCGTAGTTTAAATGAAATTTTACCTGTTTATCTTCGTGACAATATTACTTCATATGTTGACGATATTCTTATTGCTAAACGTTCTTGGAGTGAGCATAACAAAATTTTGGATTCATTATTACGTATTTTTGCAAGAGTTGGCATTACAGTGAACTTGTAAAAATCTGAATTTGGTCGTTCTCAGGTGAAATTTCTTGGTCATATTATTTCTACAGAAGTTATTTTTCCTGATCCAAAGAAACTAGGCGCTATTCGTAATTATGCTGTTCCTACTACAAAACGTGATGTTCGAAGTTTCCTTGGTGTCTCTAATTTTCTTAGACGCTTTGTTAGATTGGACAATTTGGCCACACCTCGTTTTTGCGAACTATCTGGAAAATTCTTTTTTAACGAAAATCGGTTGCAACTCTTTTTGGTTAGTTTTTATTCCTGATGAGTGGGTTAATAAATTGATTTGGTATACACATTTCAGTTATGCACACTTTGGTCCCAGAAAATGCTTTCATAAATTACGAGAAAATTGCTACTTCAGTAATATGGAAAAACGTATTCGATCTGTTCTTGCCAAATGCAAATTATGCCAAAAGGCTAAGCCGCCAACTACTGTAATTTCGAAAGTTTGTCCGCCTGAAAATGTACTGTTGTCCCAAGCATATTGCAACAAACGGTGTAATTCTATCGCTGCTCGTTTAGTTTTTATTGCCGTTTCAAATACACCGGTCATTTTTGAAACACCCTGTATATCGAACGTTAAAATTTTTCTGGAATGACATACTTTTCAAAAACTAACAGTTATACGTAAATACACAGAGAGTACAAGGATAACGCGCCGTGTTCTGGCGGCGGCACATACTCAAAGCAACAGTCAAGTCTGCGGGCCGCACAAGGCAGTCATTGACCGCAAACAATTACTTCCTACGTCACGCGTACCTACAGCTGATCGAGCGCTCAGTGCGAATGCACTGACAGCCGTAAACAAATACACTAATTTCTCCGATTAAATTCAGTATAAAGCTATAGTGACTTGATAAATTATGTTATTAACGTTCAGTATTTTTCAGGATACGGTTGTATAAAATATTTAAGAATTTCGGGTAAATTCTGTGTGTGTCTGACGTTAAGAGGACTTGCTATCGAGAAAATTTCAGGAAGAATGTAATTTCGAGGAAGAGCTAATAGACTAAAAAGGTAACTATTATTTGAGTTTATTTTTCAGGTAACATATTTCCACTTGGTACGTACTTTAGACGTAATTTGCTGCTCGCGATTATGTGATTTATACTTTGTGTTATCTGATTTTGACAATGACTGATTATTGGACATGGTTGTTACTTATGTATATTATGCATCGCTTGGCTGCTATGCTTTTTCACTGATGTCACATTATTTTTCTTATGTGCCTGCTGTGCTTACTTATTTAAATTATAATTGTCACATGATTAATTGTGCTGATATGGTTATGTATGTAGGTTATACTTTGTGATGTATTTGCTTGCGCCTTCATGTTTACTTATTAAGATTACATATGAACATTTATTTGCTTATGCTGATATGATGCTAATAACCTGTTTATTATGTAAGATACATATTTGCTGCTTTGCGTATGGATTGCATATTTATACAAGTCTGTTTGTTGTCATAACTACTCTTTAATTTGGCATATAGAAATGCTGATATGCAGTGTACGAACATGGAGTTTAGGTCACACTATGGTATTAATTATAGATTGTTCGCTTGGCAGAGCCTCGTTGAAGGAATTGTGCTTCATCCACTTGTTGACATTCTGTTCTCCACTGGTATATTTACCCGCTATTGCATGTTTTGCTTACTCTCAGTGCCTTATATGTTTAAGATAAGAAAATGAACTGCTATAAATCGACGAACGACATTAGTACAAGAAACTTCATAGAAGTCACATGAGCTGGAGGTTTTATGGAAGCTGCATAAATTTATGCTAATAGGAAGGAAGCTAATGACATGACATACCAACACTAGGTTTAGACCATTGACAGTTATTACACTGCATTCTTCGTGAGCAACTGAAACAGCAAAAGACACTTGACACAACAAATACTCCACACGTTTGCTTCAGTTTGGCCATGATTCTTGAAGATATGTACACACTGTGAAATATTACGATCATTCACACTCTGTACTCGTACTTACTTACTGAAAGTTATTCGAACTAAAGGCTATTAGAGGTCATGTATGCATTTCTTTTATTTAATGATGGACAAGGTAACCAAAATGTATTTTATAATTCATAATGAGTAGAAGATTTGGGTCAGATGGATTACACAGAGGCTGTGTGTGGACATTTTGTCTTCGGATTGTATGGGATGATGAATTGAAGTTTGCACTAGAATTTTATCTGTACTTGTTCGAGGAGACTGACTAGAGGAAAGAGTTGTTATGGAAGTGAAATGATATTGGCGATAAGGTTTATATGTGTCGACGTATTGAAGAGGTATTATTGAGGTATTGAGATTGTGTGAAGTTGATGATTATTCGAGTTTTGGTGGACAAGAGGTAAGGTAAATGATATTGATGATAAGGTTTATATGTATCGACGTAAGAGGTATTATTGAAGTATTAAGAATATGTGATGCTGATGATTATGGGAGTTTTGGTGGATAAGAGGTAAAGTAAGTGAGGAGCATATTTTTTTGTTGCTTTATATGGAACAAGGCGGATGAAGATGGCAGACTAGAACACTCAAGTGGAAGGAAGATTGTCTACACACACACTTTGTTAAATCACTAAGCAGTATACACTTTTTTTTGGAGAGAGGAAGCATTTGCATATCTTGGCACATTGACAGTTGTTCAGCAACCGTACATTTGATTTGGTTTGGCAAACATTGGTCTTGACATGATGACTATGACGTTGACTAACTATTATTGACTGTTAAACACTGTTTCCACAACTACTTAATACACATGTTGAACATCAAATTTTGACAGAATTGCATTTACACAGTTAACACTATTCAATTACACAGTAGTACTTAATGTGGATGAAAGATGAGTGAATGTGTTTTGTGTGTTTTCCTTTCCTAATCCCAAATAATTGGTACCGACCTATCTCCTAAATATTATTTTACTAGTTTGTTGTGGCTTGCACTGACACCCATAAATACACTCCTGGAAATTGAAATAAGAACACCGTGAATTCATTGTCCCAGGAAGGGGAAACTTTATTGACACATTCCTGGGGTCAGATACATCACATGATCACACTGACAGAACCACAGACACATAGACACAGGCAACAGAGCATGCACAATGTCGGCACTAGTACAGTGTATATCCACCTTTCGCAGCAATGCAGGCTGCTATTCTCCCATGGAGACGATCGTAGAGATGCTGGATGTAGTCCTGTGGAACGACTTGCCATGCCATTTCCACCTGGCGCCTCAGTTGGACCAGCGTTCGTGCTGGACGTGCAGACCGCGTGAGACGACGCTTCATCCAGTCCCAAACATGCTCAATGGGGAACAGATCCGGAGATCTTGCTGGCCAGGGTAGTTGACTTACACCTTCTAGAGCACGTTGGGTGGCACGGGATACATGCGGACGTGCATTGTCCTGTTGGAACAGCAAGTTCCCTTGCCGGTCTAGGAATGGTAGAACGATGGGTTCGATGACGGTTTGGATGTACCGTGCACTATTCAGTGTCCCCTCGACGATCACCAGTGGTGTACGGCCAGTGTAGGAGATCGCTCCCCACACCATGATGCCGGGTGTTGGCCCTGTGTGCCTCGGTCGTATGCAGTCCCGATTGTGGCGCTCACCTGCACGGCGCCAAACACGCATACGACCATCATTGGCACCAAGGCAGAAGCGACTCTCTTCGCTGAAGACGACACGTCTCCATTCGTCCCTCCATTCACGCCTGTCGCGACACCACTGGAGGCGGGCTGCACGATGTTGGGGCGTGAGCGGAAGACGGCCTAACGGTGTGCGGGACCGTAGCCCAGCTTCATGGTTGCGAATGGTCCTCGCCGATACCCCAGGAGCAACAGTGTCCCTAATTTGCTGGGAAGTGGCGGTGCGGTCCCCTACGGCACTGCGTAGGATCCTACGGTCTTGGCGTGCATCCGTGCGTCGCTGCGGTCCGGTCCCTGGTCGACGGGCACGTGCACCTTCCGCCGACCACTGGCGACAACATCGATGTACTGTGGAGACCTCACGCCCCACGTGTTGAGCAATTCGGCGGTACGTCCACCCGGCCTCCCGCATGCCCACTATACGCCCTCGCTCAAAGTCCGTCAACTGCACACACGGTTCACGTCCACGCTGTCGCGGCATGCTACCAGTGTTAAAGACTGCGATGGAGCTCCGTATGCCACGGCAAACTGGCTGACACTGGCGGCGGCGGTGCACAAATGCTGCGCAGTTAGCGCCATCCGACGGCCAACACCGCGGTTCCTGGTGTGTCGGCTGTGCCGTGCGTGTGATCACTGCTTGTACAGCCCTATCGCAGTGTCCGGAGCAAGTATGGTGGGTCTGACACACCGGTGTCAATGTGTTCTTTTTTCCATTTCCAGGAGTGTATTATAGGTTTACTGATATTTGTATATTTGCAATAGTTAATATGACAATTATCTGGTATCATTTGTGTGTTTATTATAATTTGTATGTTTAGTGTAAGAGCATTGATAATAATTCTGTAAAAGCAATTGTATGTGCATTCAAACTGTTGTTCGTGCTTACACGTATTAACATTTGTGGGTGCCACTTGGAAATGTTTAATTTCTGCTGATGAACTCTGATGAACTGTCTAATTAGTGATATTGAATATTATGGACTGTTGCCTGCTCTTGTTCAACATTGATGGGTGCCACTTAGAAATGTTTAATTTCTGCTGATGAACTCTGATGAACTGTCTAATTAGTGATAGTGAATATTATGGACTGTTACCTGCACCTGTTCAACATTGCTGGGTGCCACTGTTGGAAATGCTCAACCAGTGATGAGACATCACTTGTTGCTGTCTGCACCTGCCAACATTACTGGGTGTCACTAATGGATCTGCTTCTATTGAAATGATGTCACTTGTTGCTGTCTGCACCTGATCAACATTGCTGGGTGCCACTGATGGAACTGCTTCTACTAAAATGATGTCACTTGTTGGTGTCTGCACCTGCTCAACATTGCTGGGTGCCATTGATGGAACTGCTTCTACTGAAATAAAGACACTTGTTGGTGTCTGCACCTGCTCAACATTGCTGGGTGCCACTGATGGAACTGCTTCTACTGGCACAATGTCACTTGTTGGTGTCTGCGCCTGCTCGCCATTGCTGGGTGCCACTGTTGGAGCTGTTTAATTACTGCTGATGAAATGTTATGAGACTGCTATTTGCAGCTGTTGGCCATTGCTGGGTGCTACTGTTGGAACTGTCAACTACTCTGAAGAGTGCTACTTGTTTATTGAACTATTGAAAGGATTTTATGTGAATATTTGTACAAACTGATTTTTTTGTGTATTTACTGTTTATGAAATGTTATGAGACTCTTACCTACACCTATTCGTCATTGCTAGTGCCATTGATTGAATGATACTTGTGTAAATTATTATGTAAAATCACATGTATGCAAGCATTTGTATTCCTTACTGTATTTTATATATTAGGTTATTGAAGGGTCAGTGCAAAGCCAAAATTTATCTAGTTATGTGATATTTACTTATTAATATTATCTTTTATTTTTGTCTGTATTTTTTTGACGAATTTGGTGGTATTTTCACCACCAATGCTGGCAAAAATACCATCAAATTCTAGCCCGTGGAGGAAGGGCATATGAAAGGTGGCTACACTGAGTCACAGCGCCAGAGATCGCGCCAAAGAGTTTTATTCCGCCGCCTCCACTGGCAGTGCTTGTTCAGAAGTTGTGGTGGTTAGTGCTTTGCTGAGAGGATGTTGATAGCTGTACTGTTTGAGGCCATGTCATGTGCAGTTGTTTTGATGGGCTAGACAGCAGATGTTGTTCGAATGGAGATGTTGTATTTTTAGTCAATATATATGAAGGTAAACAATACCTCTTGGTCACAGGTTCAGTCAACAAAGCATCTGGCTTGTGTTCATGTATTAAACTGTAATTCGGGTTTCTATGTGCAATTATAGTATTTCAGTTTTTTTAATTAATTCAGTGTAAATGGTATTTAAAATATCTTGTCTTATTGAGGAAGAACCGTGCCAGATGTGTACGTTGAATCACACTTCCACACACAGAACAGTTACACTTATGCTTTGTTGTTCCGTAGTTTTTGTTTCGTAACTTTTGTAGTTGCTGGGGACTTAATTAATTAATTGTGGTAACGGAAATTTCCTTTCATTCTTTGTTGTTATTCTATGCAGTCAGATTGCGTACTAATACTAGTCAGGGCTAACCGGTTACGAAACTTCGTAATCGGACAGTCAGCTACTAAAATTAAAATTATTTGCATTGTATTTAATTAAGCCCCCATGCAACACCACATAGCGATTACGGCCATGAGCTGAGGATAGGTGGCAAGACAACAGATTTTATGCAGCCTGTTGACAAGTTGAACAGTAGTATTTGTGGCGATGGATATTATCATGACTGACTGTCGCGAGAAAGTATGGTTTTGAAGGACAATGTTATGTAAATAGTATCTTAAAAAGCAAATGCAAATGAAATAACCTCATTGGCCTCCAAAATAACCTCAGTATATCGCAAAATGTATTTGCAGACATTTACGAAGCTACTGGAGATTGTAAGTGAAGTCTTCATTTGGAATCGATTGAAGCATGGATCTCACACTTATTTTGATACTGATACCAAACTGACGTAAACATATATGCACTGAAACCGTGTCACCTGACTGCGCTGCTCCGGAACTGCGGGTATCGTCATTTACCACTGAAATTTTTGAATTTTTTCAGTTTAAATTAATGTAAACATGTATTTCGTGTCATGTAGAGCCTTGGATTCTGATTAATAGCGTGTACTGCATCTGAGTGAGTACCGTGGGCCATATCAGTAATTTCCAGATTCAGACTCAGATATTTAGCTAATGTGGCAAACTGAGAATTTGCCGTTTACCTTGGCAGATAGTTTGAAGATGCCAGTAAGTGGAGCCGTAGAAGAACAGTCTGGATTCATCCTAAGGATTTATCGTAATGAGGTTCACCCATTAAAATATTTTTGGCATTTAGCACCGCGATGCGCTCTCTGAATGTTAATTGTAAGACACTTTTGGGCGCCAAACGTTTTATCTGTCTTACGGGAGTAAGTAACCTGATTTAACAGAGGTCTGAATTTACGGGTAAGTAATTTGTATGGATAACACAAAAGATCTAATTCAGTTGGCGAAAGGACAAAGATGGAAGTGCAAAATGTCTACGCAGGACTGATTAATGGACAAATATAACGCTGTCAAAGTGTGCATGACAAGGGGAAATGTAGATGCCCCCTACACGAAAATCAAAGAGACCTTTGGAGAAAATGGAAGGTACATACTAAGGGTATAGATATCAAGCCAGTACTGAGCAAAGAAGGAAAAGATGAAAGGTGGAAAAAATAAATAGACCAGTTATATAGGCGATATGAGCTTGAAGACGCTTGTTATAAAAATGGAAGAGTAGGTAGACGAAGATGAGATGGGTAACATTATATTGCGGGAAGAATTTCACAGACTACGGAAAAACGTAATTCGAAACAAAAAACATCGAAAAGATATTACTAAGAGGTACAGATTTCCATGGCTCAGCCAAATAGAAGTTTTTGAAGAATGTTACTGCAGAAGAATGTTGATTGTATGGTAGATCAACTAGTGAGGAGATACTGAATCGAATTATAAAAGATACAAAGTTATGGTACCACTTAACTAAAAGAACGGAAAATTAGTTTAGACATATCGCAAGGCATCAAGGAATGGTGAATCTCGCAATGTATGGAAGTATGAACGGGAAAAGCTGTAGCGGAGGACAAGGCTTAAAAACAGTAAACGAGTGCAAAAGGATGCGTGTTCAAGTCGTTGTGTAGAGACGAAGATGTTTGCACAGGATATACAAGCGTGGAGAGTTGCATCAAACCAGTTTACAGACCGAACTTCGCGATAATAGCAATTTGTATGGGATTAGTTTACGTAAAAGGGTTCGATAATTCATTTGATTGGACTCCAGGTGTTACATTAAAAACATGCTGCCCTGTGCACACAATCCTGAAAGAGATAATATCAAGGAAGTGTTATGGGAATGCGGGATACCTGGCCGTGAAATATAAAAAGTGCCATTAGCGTAAAGTATTTTACAGTTAGTGAGTCACTTTTAAAAAATTGCGAAAGGATAAGTCAGACAACAAAATACTTCCAGGGAAGTCTACTGGATAAAACGTGTTAAGGGGACTGATGGCTGCAATATACAGCTGGAGGGGGCAGCTAACGTTGGACCAGCGACCAGGGGATGTCCGGGAAATTAGCAGCGGCGGCCGAAGCAGCCAGCGCGTCCTTCCACCGAGACCCACTATTCTCTCAGCAGCAGAGTGTGGACTACGTTAAGTCTCAAACCAACAATGGCTACTAAGGCACTTTCGTTACTTCAAGACTCCAAAGAATGTATCTGTTTGAAACTTTTTTTCTACAATAATCAGACGCCGTCTCTCACAAAAGTGTTCAGCGGCACTTTCTCTTCTTTAGCGGTGACTTACTCTCATTTGTTCGTCCAATTTTTTCAATCAGCAGAATGTGTTTTTACAAACGTTTGACGTTCACTAAATCTAGTAAATGCCATTTATTTCATCTGCCAAACCAAGCAAATTCCTTCACAAACACGCTGCGACCATAATTTCCTTGTTTGGTTGTGCGATCTTCGCACTACAATGATCACGTCGCCATAGAATCTATATTTTCTAGTGGTGTCTTTCGTGTTGTTGTCTTGCCCCACCGCTGTAAACCTACAAGGACTGTCGTTTCCTGTAGCCATGTGGATAATCCAGGACTCACAGAGCTATGCAAGCTACCAGCCGACAAACAACTAAGGGGAACGTTTCCAGTAACATCTCTCTCGTCTTGATGGTGCACCTCCATTTCTCAGATGTTCAAATGTGTGTGAATTCCTAAGGGACCAAACTACTGAGGTCATCGTCGGCCCGAGTGGCCGTGCGGTTCTAGGCGCTACAGCCTGGAACCGAGCGACCGCTACGGTCGCAGGTTCGAATCCTGCCTCGGGCATTGATGTGTGTGATGTCCTTAGGTTAGTTAGATCAGACAGGATGCTTACGTACGTTTCACCTGTCAGGGTCGTATCTAAACGTATCAGGGGTGTCATATCACTCCAACTTCACACACATCAAACCATTGCAGAGCCTCCAACAGCCTGAACAGACCCCTGCTGACATAAGGGTCCATGGATTCATGAGATTGTCTCTGTTGTGTTGGCAGAAGAGCCAACACTGTGTTACTAGGGGAGGCCGAAATGCACGCGTTTTAGCTCACGCAGGCTGGCGTGAGGAGGGAAGGACTATACTGACGTGAGGTCTGGAACATGACAAGGAATTAGAAGTCAGAAAGCGGACATAATTAGTTTGATAACTTTAATCCATTAGTGATGAACGTCGCTCTTGAAGGTACATGATTCACAATATCAATATCGATAGTAACTGAATATGGTGCCTTGTTAGGTCGTAGCAAATGACGTAGCTGAAGGCTATGCTTACCTGTCGTCTCGGAAAATGAGAGCGTATTTGTCAGTGTAGCATCGCTAGCAAAGTCGGCTGTACAACTGGGGCGAGTGCTAGGGAGTCTCACTAGACCTGCCGTGTGGTGGCGCTCGGTCTGCAATCACTGATAGTGTCGACACGCGGGTCCGACGTATACTAACGGACCGCGGCCGATTTAAAGGCTACCACCTAGCAAGTGTGGTGTCTGGCGGTGACACCACAGACTCCATACCCGTACACGTCCATCCGTTCGATACAATTTGAAATGAGACCTGTCCGACTAGGTGACATGTTTCCAGTCGTCAATAGTCGACTTTCGGTCTTGACGGGTCCAGGCGAGGTGTAAGGCTTTGTGTCGTGCAGTCATCAAGTGCATGCGAGTGGGCCTTCGGCTCCGAATGCCCATATCGATGATGCTTCATTGAATGGTTCGGACGGTGACATTTGTTGATGGACCAGCATTGAAATGTCCAGCAATTTGCGGAGGGTTGCACTTCTGTAACGTTGAACGTCTCTCTTCAGTCGTCGTCAGTCCCGTTCGAGCAGGCTCTTTTTCCAGCCGCAGCGATGTCTGAGATTTGATGTTTTACCGGATTCCTAATATTGTGCCATCGCTCAAACCCGCTCAAACCCGCTACTTTCAAACCCGCTTAAGTCTTGATAACCTGTCATTGTATCATCAGTAACCGACCTAACAACAGCGCCAGCACTTGATGTCTTATATAGGCGTAGCCGACGCAGCGCCTTATTCTGCCTGTTTACATATCTCTGTATTTGAATACGAATGTCTGTATCAGTTTCTTTGGCATTTCAGTGTATATCTCTGGAAGAAAAAACCATTTGTCTTTACTGACAGATCCCATGTAAGCGAGCCTTTACGTAAGTGTCACCTTCTAATAGTATCATCATGTACACGCAGTTCATAGGTAAGGATTTCTTTTCAAAGTATCTATTCTCTTCTCGTCTGAAGTGCTTATCACCCACGTTTCACTTCCGTGTAAGTATACGCTCCAGAAAAATACCTTCGATATAGATTTCTTGGCATGTAAATTAATATTCAGTGGTAACGATCTTTCAGAGAATCACTGCTGACTGAGAAAATGAGAGCTTCCTGAAAGCATACTACACTCGCAATTTACACAATTTCTGTGTGATTGACTGAAGTTCAATCAAAATCATTCTGCGAAAAAAATACTGAGCTTCCCGACGTTTTCCCTTCCTCCGTAGCATTTGGTGAGTTTTCCTTCAATAGATCTCTTCCTTCTCAATATTGGACGATTCACAACATATTAAGTGCAGCACTGACTAAGATTAATTTATAATTAAGGTCATCAGTTTAGCGTATTGTGTATATATTATACCACATACTGTCTGTACTTCATGAATGCTTGCATGATATATTTTGCCGCAGGTACATCAGTTCTGTCGATGTTAATGAGAGGACGTAGCAAGAAAAATATTGTTAGTCTACGACTGCGGGTAGCAGAACGCCTTGCATGACTTGACATTTCTTCCCGGAAACTAAACGCTGCTTGTTACGTCGATGCCTTGTTAGGCGCCAAAAAATAATAAAGAAAGAAGCACATGTAATTGAATTCGTAATAATTCCTCGTAACTTATTGTCGGCCAGTGAAAGAACATTAGTATGATTCCTCTTCAGACGATGACTTGCATACGACGCTTCATGTCGCCGAAAGGCAACAGATGAATGCAACACACACGGCGACGGCGAGGGAGGTCGTTAGCCTTTCTTGGAACTGACATGTTTAAAGTGTTGTGAAACGCCTTTTGTCTGCAACATTCAAAAAGTGCCACGCTACGTCATCCACCAAGGAGCGCGAATTACGAGTATGAATTACTTTGGTGATTAAAGACCTTACACGCGTAAAATGCAACAGATCATACTCATAGACTCAGCATGCATGTCACATCGGTATCAGAATGTCGACATTAATTAACTTTTCATAACTTGGATTCACAGTCATGTGAAATTTCTTGAAAGACATCACATTTACGCCAGTGACAGTTAAACATTTTATTTCCACTATTGCAATTTCGGCCAGATGATTTGGCTTTATACAAGCTGACACATTTATATGTAGTTGTATATAACACCAAATGAACCGACGTATAAATGTGTCAGCTTGTATAAAGTAGACACGACTTAAAGCCAAATCATCTGCACTTGATAATGGCCTAAGGCCGAAATTGCAATAGTGGAAATAAAAAGTTTAACAGACACTGGCGTAAACATGTTGTCTTTCAAGAAATGTCGACATTGTTCACAAAATATTGGTTCACTGTCACAGCACGAGCGAATATGTTACCCTCGTTCCAAGTTTCCTGTGTTGTCACTTCGAGTCCGTATTCCTACATATACTGATTACTGCAATAAAGTACACAACAGAAAATAAGAAAATTGCCCGGTATTAACTACAGTTTTCCAATTAGACGTAACACACGTTTTTGTCGTCGACAGGTGAACGAACACACGTGGAGACGCATTTCTCTCTCACCCTCCGATGCGGCGACAAAGTAACAAATAAAGAAAGAATACCAGTGTGGAATCGCCAACTGAAGCGTAGCATGCGAGGTAATCTGAGCAAAGTACCGAAAACAAATTCGTTTTTTGATTATTAATACTAAGAATTTACACTACTGGCCATTAAAATTGCTACACCACGAAGATGACGTGCTACAGACGCGAAATTTAAGCGACAGGAAGAAGATGCTGTGATATGCAAATGATTAGCTTTTAAGAGCATTCACACAAGGTTGGTGCCGGTGGCGACACCTACAACGTGCTGACATGAGGAAAGTTTCCAACCGATTTCTCATACACAAACAGCAGTTTACCAGCGTTGCCTGGTGAAACGTTGTGATGCCTCGTGTAAGGAGGAGAAATGCGTACCATCACGTTTCCGACTTGGATAAAGGTCGGATTGTATGCTATCACGATTGCGGTTTATCGTATCGCGACATTGCTGCTCGCGTTGGTCGAGATCCAATGATTGTTAGCAGAATATGGAATCGATGGGTTGAGGAGGGTAATACTGAACGCCGTGCTGGATCCCAACGGCCTAGTATCACTAGAGTCGAGATGACAGGCATCTTATCCTCATGGCTGTAAAGGATCGTGCAGCCACGTCTCGATCCGTGAGTCAACAGATGGGGACGTTTGCAAGACAAAACCATCTGCACGAAGAGTTCGGCGACGTTTGCAGCAGCATGGACTATCAGCTCGGAGACCATGGCTGCGGTTACCATTGACGCTGCATCACAGACAGGAGCGCCTGTGATGGTGTACTCAACGACGAACCTGGGTGCACGAATGGCAAAACGTCATTTTTTCAGATGTATCCAGGTTGTGTTTACAGCATGATGATGGTCGCATCCATGTTTGGCGACATCGCGGTGAACGCATATTGGAAGCGTGTATTCGTCATCGCCATACTGGCGTATCACCTGGCGTGATGGTATGGGGTGCCATTGGTTACACGTCTCGGTCTCTTGTTCGCATTGACGGCACTTTGAACAGTGGACGTTTCATTTCAGATGTGTTACGACCCGTGACTCTACGATTCATTCGATCCCTGCGAAACTCTACATTTCAGCAGGATAATGCACGACCGCATGTTGCAGGTGCTGTACGGCATTTTCTGGATACAGAAAATGTTCGACTGCTGCCCTGGCCAGCGCATTCTCCAGATCTCTCACCAACTGAAAACATGTAGTCAATGGTGGCCGAGCAACTGGCTCGTCACAATACGCCAGTCACTACTCTTGATGAACTGTGGTATTGTGTTGAAGCTGCATGGGCAGCTGTACCTGTACACGCCATCCAAGTTCTGTTTGACTCAATGCCCAGGCGTATCAAGGCCGTTATTACGGCCAGAGATGGTTGTTCTGGGTACTGATTTCTCAGGATCTATGCACCCAAATCGCGTGAAAATGTAATCACTAGTCGGTTCTAGTATAATATACGATGAATACCCGTTTACCATCCGCATTTCTTCTTGGTTAGCAATTTTAATGGCCAGTAGTGTATTTGATTGTGGGTGATAAGTACAATGACGGAAAAAGGAATCCCAACAGCAACAAGGAGCTGTGTGGCATAAACGAAAGTTGGTAGGCGTGTTTCTACATCTGCAAGACCATGTCTGATCCAATTTCGCGCCATTCGCGTAAAAGGTGCTCTGGTAGCGCTTCTTTGAGGATACAAATCAGTTCTGCTGTAACGGGCGTGAGTTTTCGCTACCTTGGGACTGCAGGTGATGAGTTGGTGGTCGTCAAGAATGCCTTTAAGGAACAAAGACACTATTATCAACACCTCAGTGAGTTTGAACGAGGTTGTATAACAGGGCTATGAGAAGCTGGATGTTTCTTCTTCGATATTGCAGAAAGAACTGGCAGGCATGTAGTCACTGTGCAGGTTTGCTGGCAGCAATGGTCACGGGAAAGTAGGCTCAGCCGGCCGAAGTGGCCGAGCGGTTAAAGGCGCTGCAGTCTGGAACCGCAAGACCGCTACGGGCGCAGGTTCGAATCCTGCCTCGGGCATGGATGTTTGTGATGTCCTTAGGTTAGTTAGGTTTAACTAGTTCTAAGTTCTAGGGGACTAATGACCTCAGCAGTTGAGTCCCATAGTGCTCAGAGCCATTTGAACTATTAAAGTAGGCTCACAAGGAGACTGGACTCCGGAGAGCCACGTGACACTACCAAGAGTTAAGACTATAGTCTTCGGTGTATGGCTCTGGCGTATGGTGCTGCATCTGCAACAGCAGTTTGGGCAGCAGTTGGCACAACAGTGACAGAAAGAACCGTTAAAAATCGGTTACTTTCAAGAACAGATCCGAGCCAGGCGCCCTGTAGCGTGCATCCCACTACGATCTTTTCGATTCCAGTGGTGTCAAACGAGAGCTCATTGGAAGACAGAGTGGAAGCCTGTTGTGTTTTCCGATGAAAGGTCGCTCTGTATACGGTGATGGCAGTGTGTTCGCTAGAAGGAGCGTTCTCGTGGTTATCCCAAGCACCGTGACTGCAAATTTGTACGTCAGTCTGGTTACTCGACCTGTTGTGCTGCCTTTCCAGGGAGTGTTTTTCAACAGAATAACGTTCGTCTGCATACCACTGTTGTAACCCAACATGCTCTACTGAGTGTCGACATGTAGTCTCGGCCTGCTCGATTACCAGATCTGTCACCAGTCGAGCACATCATCGGATGACAACCACACCATCATCCATAGATGTTATTTATCTTCTCCGCATTGACCGACTAAATGAAATAATCATCGAATTCCATCTCGCAAACTAATATCCGGTACCTGTACGGCACGATGCATACACGTTTGCATGCATGTATGCAACATTCAGGCGGTTACTCCACTTATTAATGTACTAGCATTTCACATTTTCAATGGCTTATCTAACTCTTACGTTGACCTGTGATGTTGCAATGTTAATCACTTCAAATGTTACCTAGACAAATGTGTTCCCGAAATTTCATTAACCTACATTAATTACTTCTTGGTGTTGCAGTTTATTTCAATTTATGAGAGTTTACTACATGGAAGTTATGTCGGTGCTCCGTATGTAGCTAAGTGAAAAACCTTTGTAGTGAATAGAAAATCCCTTGGAGGAATCAACATGAATTCTACAAACACCCATGTTTTGAAATTAAGTTCCCTTTCTTTCATCGCATGAGATTCAAGCGATAATACTTACAGTGCCAAGGCTGATACCGTGTTCCGGTTTCGTACTGTCACCTTATGAACAAAATATTTACTTACGAAATATCGGAGCAGCAATGAGATCAGATTGCAGTTCAACATGTTGTTCTTAATGGAGCTATATCGGTGGACATAGAAGTAGTTGTGAGAGTTCCCCAAGGGTGTGGAATAGACGAATGCTGTTCACGACATCAACATAATTTCGTGGATAAAGCGAAAGCAGCTTAAGACTGTTAGCCGATAATGCTGTTGTGTTTAGAAATGCCTCAAAACCAGAAAATCATAGTAGCGACATGGAAGAAGACCAACGGAGGAAACGTGCTTGGTACAGGGAGTGGTAGTTGACAGTCAATGCAAATAAATGCTACATTCTTTGTCCTTCGTTAGATTTGAAGACGTACCTCTCCTTTTGCTACTTCGTCACTTTGACCTTGGACCCTATCTTACGCACGACTGAACTAAAAAGGCACTACCCACTACCTCTCCGTGCAGACTGTGGATACCAATTTAACTACGCGTAAATTTTACATTAGTTTCACTTCGTTTCAGTCTACATACTGATGCCTGACCTAGGTCTGATCTCCTACACCACGAATACCCTTTTTCACCTGCTTCTTGTGACCTGTCTTTATACCAAAGAATTCTCCAAGGAAGACAGATGGCGAGATTGCATGAGTCTATGCGAGTATACTTGCTAACACCTAGATGAACGGATTCCAGCAACATGCTTCTCACCCACTACGGAACAATAGGGACATGTACCGAAGTCTTTCTGAACGTCGAGGAACAGCTCAAACTGCACAATCTTCGGTCACAAGCAGTTTAGGACTTACCATGATTGCATAGAAACAGCGCCTCGATTTTTTCCATGTTCCTCGACGTTTTCGTCCATATTGTTTCGTAGTGGGTGAGAAGCATGTTTCAGGAATCCGGTCATCTAGATGTTAGCAAGTATACTCGCATAGACTAATACAATCTCGCCAGCAGTCTTCGACAGTCTATAATAAGGTGTTTTTCAGGAGGAGGAACAAATATTTTGGGAGATTCCACACAACATGTCCCTATTTTATGGTAAATATTTTATTTATGGGTGAGACCACTTCCTCTAAGAATATGTGAATGAAAACATTGTCAGTAGTAGGTTGTGTAGTATCCTTTATTTTTTGTGCGATTAGCTTATTTAGACTCTGTCATTTTCCAGCATTATTCATAAGCAGTACGCTATATGTCCTATGTGTTGTGGCATACAATCGAAAAAACCATTCCATATGTTAATCCAACCGTGGAATAATAGATCTGCGTTGCAATCTGAGACCGGAAACTATATACTAGAAGCAAATAACGATACGCAAACTATATGACTTGCATATTCAGTGCGATATTTTCGATCTCTATAACGACATTTTCGACCTCCAGTACGATATTTTAGATCTCAATCTGCGGTGCAGCTGTGTTATTCCACGGTTGGATGAACATATAGAATGACTTCTTAGAATGTGGCCCATAGCATGAAGGGCATATAGCACATCGTTTATGAATACGTGCTGGAAAAAGAATCTAAATTGGCCACTCACACAACAAATAATGGATATTGTACAGCCTACTATGGACAATGTTTTCTTTCAGGAATTTTATTGGTTACAAGGATACAATTGTTAGAATGTATCCCAACCAAGCACAGAATGTGGACAAGACAAGTAGAGAGGTAAATGGTTTAACCCAAAAGCCATTTTAATAAATTTCACATCCGAGTACAACGCACTTCCAAATTCTTATGACATATCACCACGTTTAGCTTCACTGCCGTCGAGACTTCGCCTTTCAATTATTCACACAGGCACAGATATAAAGGGATAAGGTCTGCGGACTTTTCGGCCAAGAAACGTTACCATTTCTGCCAACCCATCTTCGGGTGAATGTTAGGTTTAGATGATGTGGCACCAGACAATTATGCAGGGCCCTGGAAGACGATATCCATCATTGTACTAAAAGGAACCTCCCCCAATAATGCTGCAAGCGCGTTTTCAAGAAACTCCAGATAACGGGGCCTTGTAAGACGATCCAGTAACACAACAGGCCCAACCAATTCATGGTCTGGGATACAAAATGTGTTTGAGTAAGTCACATGGTTTTTCACCGGACCTTGATGTGAGTTGCGAATGTCATTGTTACGGCTCCATTGACAAACAGTATTACTAGGATTACTTAGCGATTTGCAATTAGCCAGTGACTAAATTCCAAGCGGCTTCTATAATCTCCTCGAAGATGTAGAATTTGCTCTAAGTGGTAAAAATAGAAGTTATGCATGCTTAAAGCCCATGAGATTTATGTAAGTGCAACACCGATACGTCAATAAAATCTGCGTGTGCTTGTTCAGTGACTACGTTGTACTAACTGAGCAGCGACTTTTTTTGGCTTGGTAAGAGGCACGTGTGGATTGTGGCATTCATTCTGCAAACATTTGTAGAGCATGTTTGCCCCTTTGATGTTTATTCTTAAGATCAGGCACTGTCAGAGCAGCCTCGGTAGGTCAGGCTTGAAGATGAACCAGTAGGTTCGAAACAAGTCGCCTAATATAAATACTGCAACTGTTGACAAAATCGTTAATAAACGCTTTAAGTAATGAATAATGCCTTCTGTTTCATTCAGACTTCGCTCGTTTGCACTTTCAGATGGGAAACGACTGCTGGTCAGTGCACCAGTCTTCTGCAGATTGGTGAAAACAAGAGTAGACACTCTGGAAGATGGTTCTCTGCGATGAGTGAATAGTCTACCGTATTCTCTACAAGCAACAACAGTATTTCCAATACAAAATCCGTACACGAATAACATATTTACATACACAGCATTTGTAAATACGTAAGGCATGCTTCATTGAGCCAAACGAGATCGCGAAATCAGAGTTACAGTCACAGCTACGTACAATTCATTTACGTAAGCTCAAACACAACTTCAAACTCAAAACAATTATGAAAGTCGATAAATCAGCCCACAGCATTTGCAGTACCAACTCGCGCAATGAGAAATAGGTCTCTGTAATCAATAAAAATTGGATACACGTCACGTGGAATCTTTTATTGGAATTGGTCTGTACGACCCGTTCCTAAAATAGTCGATGTCCCACCTGAAGCGCCGTGTAACGTGGCGACGTACTTACAGACCCGTGGTAAAGGGGCATCGTCTTTGACTAATAATCAAAACCTTCTCGGTCCCGGGTCCAAGCTCCACCGTTGCTTAAATTTTGAGCAAAAATCATCAGCATTGGTGGGCGAAGATTTCCGGTAGTAGAAGTCTCCCACGTTCTGCCAAAGGTTTTATTAAGGAGGACGGAGAAGCGGACAGAGATTCAGGGTACTCTCTTGCCTTTGGGATGGCAAACTGGCCTCAAAAGACGGAAGAATCATCAATGATCAACGGCATGAGGATGCAGAAGAGCACGGAAACGACTGCATTAAGGACACACAACGTGTATTAACAGGAATGGGTGGCCTGTGACTGAAAAAGTGTCATGATGATCTCTCCATTGGAGATTCCGGATAGTCCCCCATTCGGATCTGGTCATGAGAAAAAGATTGATTCACCAACGAAAGGATAACGTTCTACGATTCGTTGCGTAAAATGTGAGGTATTTGACGTGGTATCGAAAATAGAAAATCTGAAAAGGGAAATACTCAGTTCAATCTAGATACAGTGGGGGCTAGTGAAATAAAATAGAAAGAGGAGTATAGCGTAATGTCAACAGCATCAGAGAATTGTATGACGGGAGTAGGATTCGTAAGGAATAGGAAGACAGGGCAGGGAGTGAGCTTCTGAGTACAATTCAGTGACAGGGCTATTCTCATCAGAATCGGCAACAAACAAACACTAAGCACAATTGTTCAGGTATACGTGCTGACCTCGCAAGCAATAGATAGGGCAAGTATATGAGGATACTGAACCGGTAATTCAATACGTAAAGGAAGAGGAACATTTCATAGTCATGGGGGACCGGAATGCTGTAGTAGAAGAGAAATGAAAAAAGAAAGGGCTACTGGAGAATATGGGCTTGGTGCTAGGAGTGAGGGGATGAGAGAGGGGAAAGTCTAATTGAATCCGCAGTAAATTTCACCTAGCAATATTAAATACTCTGTTCAACAACTAGAAGGGGCGGAGGTATACTTGGAAAAGTCAGGAGATAGAGGAATATTACGATAGATTACATCTTGGTCAGGCAGGAATTCCGAAATCAGGTACTGGATTTTAAGGCGAACTGTGTAGTAGATAGAGACTCAGATATCAATTTAAAAGTGATGAAGGCGAGGCTGAAGCTAAAAGACTGGCCAGGAAGAATCAACGTGCAAACAAGTGGGATACGGAAGTACTAAGGAATGAAGACACACACTTGAAGTTCTGTGAGGCTAAAGCTCCTGCGATAAGATGTAGCTCAGTAGGCAGTTCGGTTGAAGAGGAATGGACATTAAAAAAACTGGCCATCGCAGAAGTTCTAAAGAAAAACATAAGTACAAAGAAGATAACTGCGGAGAAACCGTGGGTATCAGAAGAAATACTTCAGCTGATCGACGAAAGAAAGATGTACAAAAACGTTCATTGAAATTCAGGAATACGGAAATATAAAACACTTAGGAACGAAATTAATCGGCAGCGCAGGGAAGCTAAGGTGTAATGGCTAAATGAAAAAATGTGTTGAAATTGAAAACGATAAGACTGTCGGAAGAACTGGCTCACCATACAGAAGAGTCAAAACAACTTCGGTGAAATTAAAAGCAAGGGCGGTAATATTAAGACTGGCGCAGTTGTTAAATCGGTTACTGTTGTCACAATGGCAGGCTATCAAGATTTTAGTGAATTTGAACGTGGTGTTATAGTCGGCTATGTTAGGTTATGTATAAGGGAAAAGGAAGCGAGGAAGGAAGAGATTCCAGATACTGGATGACATGATGGACGGTACAACATACAGAAGCCTTAAGAAGGAAGCAATGGATCGCAGAAAATGGAGCGGCACAGGACCTGCTAATATAGCAGCTAACTGGTGATGATGATGTTATAGTCGGCGCACGAGCCGTGGGACACAGCATCTCCGGGGTAGCGATGAACTGGGGATTTTCCCGTACGATCATTTGACGAGTGTACCGCGAATATCAGGAATCCGGTAAAATATGAAATCTCTTAGACATCGAAGTGGCCGGGAAAACATCATCCGGTAAGAACGGGACCAACTACGACTGAAGAGAATCGTTCAACGTGACGGAAGTGCAACACTTCGTTAAGTTGCTGCAGATTTCAATGCTGGGCCATCAGCGTGTGAACCATTCAACGAAACATCATCGATATGGGCTTTCGGAGCCGAAGGCCCACACGTGTACGCTTGATGATTGCACAACACAAAGGTTTGCGCCCTGCCTGAGCCCGTCAACACCGACATTGGACAGTTGATGACTGGAAACATGTTGCCTGGTCGGGTGAGTCTCGTTCCAAATTGTACTGAGCGGTTGGAGACAACCTCATGAATCCATGGACTCTGCATATCAGCAGGGAACTGTTCAAGCTCGTGGAGGCTCTGTAATGGTGTGGGGCGTGTGCAGTTGGAGTGATATGGGATCCCCAATACGTCTAACTTCGACTCTGACAGGTTACACGTACATAAACATCCTGCCTGTGCATCTGCATCATGTACATTGTGCATTCCAACCGACTTTAACCATTCCAGCTGGACAACGCGACACCCCACACGTCCAAAATTGCTACAGAGTGGCTGCAGGGACACTCGTCTGAGTTTAAACACTTCCGCTGGTCACTAAACACCGCAGATATGAATATTATTGAGCATATGTGGGATGCCTTGCGACGTGCTGTTCAGAAGAGATCTCCATCCCCTCGTACTTTTGCGGATTTGTGGGCAGTTCTGCAGAATTCATGGTGTCCTCGAGCACTACTTCAGACATTAGTCGAGTCCATGACAAGTCGTGTTGCGGCTGTTCTCCATGCTCACGGATGCCCTACACGATATTAGGCAGTTTCTTTGGCTCTTCAGCGTATGTCTTTAGTAAACAGCACGTTTCCGATGTCGAGACAAAGTGGGGATCCTGCGGTTGTTATTACTTTTCGATCCCCTGAAATTTCACAACTCTCGAGCATAAAAGAAGTTCCAAAATTCTACAACATAAAGTCGCACAAAAAATTATTGGCACACGTGCTTATTTATCGTTGCTGGTTACAAACGCCGCATCTTCCTGTACACAGCGCATGTACGTGCTACCTCACATACCAGACATTACAATTCTGCCCACAGTACCTACCATTAATAAAGAAATGCAGTGTTAAGGGCAAACATGTATCTCCTCTGCACACAAAATGTATTGGCACAGAGCGTGGCTTCTCGATATACTGCTCGGTTTTCAGGTACCGGAACGCCATATGCTGACGCAACAGACACTGCGTGTTGTTTACGGCCCAGTTGCTAGTATGTTGCTGTATTGCGCGATAGTGGTAATCATGGGGCCGAAGAAGAAGGAACATTCTGTGGCGTTGCGTGAGAGAGTAGTATTGCTCCATTCACAAGGGAGAAGCTATCGACAAATCAGAGCAGAGGTGTCTGTTAGCTACACCACGGTACGAGCCATCATTCATAAATATAAAGAGACTGGAACAACAGTGAATAAGTGTCGTTCTGGACGTACAAAAGTGCTTACAACCCGAGAGCGCCACCGTATCATCGCACTTGCTCGGAAGAAACGTGCTACAAGTGCAGCAACTATTGCTCAGGTTGTTCAGACAACGTCCGACAAAATGGTTAGTGTTCAAACTATACGAAATGTGCTGAATGAGGCTGACATGCATGGACGTTCTCCCAGGAAAAAGCCATACATATCAGAAATTAACCGGCAGAAACTCCTGCAGTTTGCCAAGGACTACAGCAGCAAGCCGCCGGAGTTTTGGAACACTGTGATATTTAGCGACGAATAGAAGTTCAATGTGTTCGGATTTGATGCAAGAAAGAAAGTTTGGCGCAAGCCGAATACGCACCCCGACATCAAACACATGCATCCCACAGTCAAACACGGTAGGGGCGGTATCATGTTCTGGAACTGTATGGGGGCGTCCGGCGTTTGAAATCTAGCTATAATCCACGGTACAATGGATCATATGAGATACATCGACGTGTTGCGAGGTAATTTACAGGCTAGTGCACAGACATTTTGCCTTACTGGGGTGTTTCATTTCCAGCAATACAACGACCCAAAACATGCCGCCATGAAAACCTGTGATTGGTTACTGTACAACGCCCCCAGAAGGGTTCTAATAACACCTCAGAGCCCTGATTTGAACCCCATTGAGAACCTGTGGGCTCATCTTGACACACAAGTCAGAAAAAGACGACCGTCCGGTAAAAACGACTTGGAGAAAGTGCTCCTGGAGTAATGGTGGAAAATTACCCCTGATATCACCCGGACTTTAATACAAAGCATTCCTAGGCGTTTACGCGCTATTATAGATGCTAAAGGGATGCACACTAGCTATTAGAAGGTGAACATCAATCAAGAAAACGAACACACTGTCCGATTCATACGCGTGTGCCAATACTTTTTTCGATGCAGAAGAGCGATGTTTGTTTTCATAACACTTTACAGACAGGTGATTTGAGCATATTTGTAGCCTATGTAATGTAGGGTAGCACGTGTCTGGGTTCTGTTCTGAAATATACAGGGTGTTACAAAAAGGTACGGCCAAACTTTCAGGAAACATTCCTCACACACAAATAAAGAAAAGATGTTATGTGGACATGTGTCCGGAAACATGTAATTTCCATGTTAGAGCTCATTTCAGTTTCGTCAGTATGTACTGTACTTCCTCGATTCACCGCCAGTTGGCCCAATTGAAGGAAAGTAATGTTGACTTCGGTGCTTGTGTTGACATGCGACTCATTTCTCTACAGTACTAGCATCAACCACATCAGTACGTAGCATCAACTGGTTAGTGTTCATCACGAACGCGGTTTTGTAGTCAGTGCAATGTTTAAAAATGCGGAGTTGGCAGATGCCCATTTGGTGTATGGATTAGCACGGGGCAATAGCCGTGGCGCGGTACGTTTGTATCGAGACAGATTTCCAGAACGAAGGTGTCCCGACAGGAAGACGTTCGAAGCAATTGATCGGCGTCTTAGGGAGAACGGAACATTCCAGCCTGTGACTCGCGACTGGGGCAGACTAGAACGTCGAAGACACCTGCAATGGACGAGGCAATTCTTCGTGCAGTTGACGTCAGAGAAGTTGCTGCTGTACAAGGTAACGTTGACCACGTCACTGTATGGAGAGTGCTACGGGAGAACCAGTTGTTTCCGTACCATGTACAGCGCGTGCAGGCATTATCAGCAGCTGATCGGCCTCCACGGGTACACTTCTGCGAAAGGTTCATCCAACAATGTGTCAATCCTCATTTCAGCGCAACTGTTCTCTTTACGGATGAGGCTTCATTCCAACGTGATCAAACTGTAGATTTTCACAATCAACATGTGTGGGGTGACGAGGATCCGCACGCAATTGTGCAATCACGTCATCAACACAGATTTTCTGTGAACGTTTGGGCAGGCATTATTGGTGATGTCTTAATTGGGCCCCATGTTCTTCCACCTACGCTCAATGGGGCACGTTATCATGATTTCATACGGGATACTCTACCTGTGCTGCTAGAACATGTGCCTTTACAATTACGACACAACATGTGGTTCATGCACGACAGAGCTCCTGCACATTTCAGTCGAAGTGTTCGTACGCTTCTCAACAACAGATTCGGTGACCGATGGATTGGTAGAGGGGGACCAATTCCATGGCCTCCACGCTCTTCTGATTCAACCCTCTTGACTTTCATTAATGGGGGCATTTGAAAGCTCTTGTCTACGGAACCCCGGTACCAAATGTAGAGACTCCTCGGGCTCGTATTGTGGACGGCTGTGATACAATAGGCCAATCTCCAGGGCTGCATCAGCGCATCGGGGATTCCATGCGGCGGAGGGTGGATGCATGTATCCTCGCTAACGGAGGACATTTTGAACATTTCCTGTAACAAAGTGTTTGAAGTCACTCTGGTACGTTCTGTTGCTGTGTGTTTCCATTCCATGATTAATGTGATTTGAAGAGAAGTAATAAAACGAGCTCAAACATGGGAAGTAAGCGTTTCCAGACACATGTCCACATAACATGTTTTCTTTCTTTGTGTGTGAGGAATATTTCCTGAAAGTTTGGCCGTACCTTTTTGTAACATCCTGTAGCTTTGGGCGTTGCACTTGGTAGAGACGGCTGGTTGGCCGAGCAGACGTAGCACCACACTCGCGAGCAGGTAAACAAGCAGTGGCATGTGTGTGGGGTGAGGCGGTGAGTGGCGACATCTCGCCGGCCGCCACGATCGGCGCGCCGACGCCAGCCGGCAGGCAGTGCACTCGCGCCTTCCGTCACCTGCGCACACCGCCGGTCCCCGCGTGACCGGCGCGGCACGCCACGCAGCCCTGACAGTGCTAATCTCGCCTGCATCTGCGCCCTTATACGGCGCGCCGCTGCACCGCACAATTAGCCACTGCCAGGGGGTGACGCGGGAACAAATGCGGCCGACCTCTTGCCTGCGTGCGCGTGAGCTGTTTATCTGCCGCCACACTGGGAGGAGGTCACGCTTCGAGAAGGGCAGTCCGCTGCGTCAGCTCCAAAAACTGAGCTTCCGCCATTCCATCGTGTACGCCTTGAGGCGCTTTTAGGGAAATCTCCGGTTTTACCTCTGAGATCATCCTAAAAATTGCTATACTCGATAGAAACTGACTGATAATATGCGGCAAGGACAAGAACAACACAGATTCAGAACTAGGAAGATCAAGAGTTATAAGTTGTTATTAAAGACGGCCTCAACCAGCGATGCCCTCTTTCTCCTCTACTAATTATAATTTCGTGTGGTTAAATTTTCTCATTATGAGAAAATTGAAGAGTGATCTGTATTAATTAGTAAAAACCACTTTGAGCCAAGCGCGCACAAAGTATTTTTTATTGAAGACAACCGGTTTCAACAATCTTCGCTGTCATCTTCAGGAGCTAAATTTTTTTTGTGGTAAAACGTGTTCGTCTCACGCTGACATCATGCACGGGATGTCAACTGGATAAAACTCAGCTCAAAATAAACGGCCGGCCACTGTGACCGAGCGGTTCTAGGCGCTTCAGTTCGGAACCGCGCTGCTGCTTCGATAGCAGGTTCGAATCCTGCATCGCGCATGGATGTATGTGACGTCCTTAGGTTATTTAGGTTTAAGTAGTTCTAAGTCTAGGGGACTGATGACCTCAGATGTTAAGTCCCATAGTGCTTAGAGCCATTAGAACCATTTGAACAATATAAACCTTTGTCATCGCTAAAATATTTAAAAACGCACAGCATATTGTCCAAAAGGCCATGTTCATATACATATTTTAGCGATGACAAACGTTTATAACGTGCTGAGTGATACTCAGTTGACGTCTTGAAGTCAGCGTAAAAAGAACATGCTTTACCACAAGAAAATGTATAAGATCTGAAGACGACTGCCAAGACTGTTGAAGCCGTTTGTCTTGACTAAAAAATATTTTGTGTGATCTTGGCTTTTGAATGGTTTTCTAACAGTTTCGTCTGGCTCAAGGTCCAGGTACAACTCTCTCAATTTGATGCCACTTCAGTGGCTTTCGTGTCCCCAGCCTACCCCAGTTATCCAAATGGAGAAACTGGATCTATAGTTTAACGCAGAATCTGAAACACGTACCTTTCCTACTCACACTATTGAGAGGTGAAGGCGATATTAAAGGGACATTGGAAATCTCTGCGGTCCTATTGGGATTCGAATCAGATTTCGAGGCACACGCTTTACCACTCTTCTCTACCATTCAACATGCATATCTATGAAGTAATAAAACTAAATTGGATTAAAATATGGGGATAGGATATTAGCGATAAGATTCGCTGGCGACATTTGTATCCTTTGCCGATGTGAAGATTTTGCAGGTCACACTGACAGAAATGTACAATCCCTTGAGCACAGAATGTATATTGAGAGTAAAACAAAATTAGACGAAATTAAAGAAGACGCCACATTTAGGGACCATGTTATAGACCAAGTGAAGGGAATGGATACTCAAATACAATCCCTGAAAGCAAAACCAGAAGCTCCTAGAAGAGGGGCAGGGGCAACGAAATGAAACTTCATAGATTGAGAGGGTATTCAATGATTTTGAAATCGAATCAAATTTGTAAATAACCTGATAGTATGAGCCCACGTATCCGTAGATAGTTACGCCCCTCTGGCCTGGGTGCATGCTCTGGGAAGGGTGTCATAATGCCGTTTATGTAAGATGGTCGACAGCTGTTGTATTGCTCCTTGCTATCATTAATATTGACACTGGTGCGGAATAGCCGTCTGAGCTGGTACCACACATGTTCTGTCGTGTACAGGTCTGAGGGGTTTACTGGCAACGATAGTACCTCAAAATGATCCAGACAACTTGCAGAGACATGACCATGTTTGGGCGAGCATTATCCTGGTGGTAAATGGCACAAAAATACCGTCACATGAAGGGTAAAATACACGGAGGCAGTCTGCCCGTGACATAACATTGTGTCATCGGGGTTCCTCCAATCACTACTAGCTGTAATCTGAAGTACACACCACCACGCCAAAAATATCACCGCTTTGCCTCTACAGTAAGCAGGAAGAGTACGATCTGTCCCCAAGTTGCCGTCACAATCGCTGACAATGGTCGTCTGGAGTAGTTCAAAACAATGGTGCAAATGGCTCTGAGCACTATGGGACCCAACTGCTGAGGTCATAAGTCCCCTAGAACTTAGAACTACTTAAACCTAACTAACCTAAGGGCAACACACACATCCATGCCCGAGGCAGGATTCGAACCTGCGACCGTAACGGTCGCGCGGTTCCAGACTGTAGCGCCAGAACCGCTAGGCCACCAGCGGCCGGCGGAGTAGTGCAGAACCACAGTTCACCGAAGAACTAAATGCGACCCTATTTTATCAGCAATCCATGCTTTCCTGTCACGACACCACTCCAAATGCAGCCGTTTGTCTGGTGTTAATGGCAGCCTTGCGCATGGGACGGTAACTCCATAGTTCGGCACTGTTAGTCTTCGATCAAGGGTACGAAACGAGACAAAATGGTGCAGTGAGACCATTATCTCTTCTCAGACGGCAGGAGCAGATATGAAGGAGTTAGGATGTGGTTGGTACACAATATAGCGATCGTCTCTTTTTTGATTGTCAGACTTTGAAACGTCCCCTTAGAACAATTGTACTAGACTGTGCTTAAACTGACACACAATTTTTTTTTATAGAGAACAAACAATGTATTTACCTTAATAGTCATAATATATATAGCAGTTCATGACAAATTACAAAACTCCGCCATCTCTCTCCCCACATCCACCACTGCTGGCGGCTCACCTCCAACTGCGCAACGCTACGCGCTGTTCGCATCCAGCTGCCGCTGCCCAACACTACAATGGCAGACAACAATGCAAACTAGACACAGACTGCACACAGCACAGCCAGTGATTCTCACACAGAGCGCTACGTGGCGTTACCAATAAGAAAACCTAAACAGCCTACTTACAACTTGGTCGACCGGAACCTTCATGACAAATATGCCTGCCTTCACGGTCCCATGCTTCCCAACACAGCACCAATGTGAAATCCGAATATCGCACAAGTCTGTATACTGCACGATTTGAACAAGCTCGCCAGATGGAGATACAACGCGGCCCCTTTGAAACTCTTTCAGATGCTGATAACGCTGACGCTGTTGACGCCGTTTTCATACCCTTGCAGGCTTGGTAACATTACTAACACAAGAACAACATTGCTGCATTCTAGAGATCATTCTATCACAGAGAATTGCAACTCTAAACATTGGTATACCCACTGATAGTGTCTGCATCTACCAAGTTATACTTACATCCGACCATGTATTCTAAGTACTTCTTTTTTTTTGACAGGTACTGTATATACAACAAATAATTGTGAACATTGTATGTCGGCTCCGTTCTGAGACACAGAGATAGGCAGAGGGGTACGTTGCTGACCACATCAAACCCGTTAGGAGAAACAAAATCTCTTGTTGGGTTATTAGTGTAACAAAAAAGTGATCTGCATTTATAGTTAGCAAAGGTAATGCAGAAAACAGTGCGTAGTAACTTAAATAATATCGGAGGAGAAGAAAATTTTAATGACAGGCAATCCGGGGTAGAGTGGTGGGTGGGGATGGGACTGGAATGGGAGAGATATCACCAATAGTGCCGCACAGTGCTCAGTTCCGAATCCAATACTGTTATTTATACATTATGTTTGTAAAGGTATTGTGGAACTTCCAACACACATTATTCACATGTAGAAGTAGAAACTACGTAACACGCTGGAGTACGAATAGTATCTTGTCTGTCGTGATGTCTGTAGCGAGAATGGATAGAAACTGGGAACAAGCTGTTCACCACTGTTTCCCTGTCATCGAGGAAGGCACTCACCTGCTAATCTTCTGTCCCTGGTTCAAATGGTTCAAATGGCTCTGAGCACTATGGGACTTAACATCTGAGGTCATCAGTCCCCTAGAACGTAGAACTACTTAAACCTAACTAACCTAATAACAGCACACACATCCATGCCCGAGGCAGGATTCGAACCTGCGACCGTAGCGGTCGCGTGGTTCCAGACCGAACCGCCTAGAACCGCTCGGTCAGAGAAACCGTCTTCTCTTCCTGGACTGTGGTGCATCGATCTTCTTCTGCTACCGCAAATGTGTAGTCTTCAAAATATAATTAAACATAAGGAGACAGTAGGAAAGCTACAGATCAGTAATAACTCGAGTTAACTCCGATTAGACCGAAAAATAAGACACAAATACACAAATATGAGATAGACCTGTCACAATGTTTTATCGAGTCCACTCACAATTCTGATTGATTTGGCAAGCTGTCACTTTGCTTAGGACAAATATCGAAATCGGAAACACATCAAGACACAAGACAATGCATCCAGGCACTAGAGAGAGAGAGAGAGAGAGAGAGAGAGAGAGAGAGAGAGAGAGAGTTTAAGCGTGCATGCATGAACGCGTGTATTGCTTAGCCAATGTGAATCAAGAAAGGTCGATATTAGACGAAAGTTCCGAAATGCGATCACGTAGACGAGGAAATATAATGAAGCATGCCGCATTGCTATTGGTGGAATCGTCATGCCAAATGCTTGTGATGCAAACGGCATGACTGCACGGTAGCAACTGTTAGATAATCCATGGATTGTCACCTCCAGAGAGTGAAAACGAGACATCAGGACGACACTAGATTTGTGTAATTAACTTCTTTACTCCAGCCTTCAGCCATAATACACGAGGAACAGGTTGTTGGAGGCGTCCATTTGCCTCTCACGCCAAAAAAATAGACGTCTGGCATTGCTGACCAGTGCCAAGAGTGGGGCAGAGCTTGGCGTCACTCGAATGCCACTGTCAGCAACATCTCCAGCTGCGACCGGGATGACAATATGACAGCACAGCTGATGATACCATGGAGGTGGCTGTGACCTCCCTCCAGCTTGCGGGCAACTCTCCCCTGCGGGTCAGCTGCTCTCGTGACTCAGGCTGGACTGCCTTGTCCCTGTGGTCGAACAACATACACTGTACTGCATTCCGCCATGTTGCTATGAGTGTCACAAGCTCGTGGTGTAGGCTGTGATACTGAGGTGGGAATATTGTGGTACTCAACTGGCTGAGTAGTTTTGTGCTCCAGACTATTTAGGGCTTAAGGTACTTATTCTAAACACTTTTATGGTGGCAAGTGAGGTAAGGCTTCTGTCCTTCTGCCAGCATATTGCAGCGTTGGCTGTTGCAATACTGCGCCCAGCTGGCTCTGCTTCGCAACACCTGTTGGTCGAGTTTTGCTTCGCAGCACATAACACACTTGCCTGCCTGCGACTCACTCTGTTACAGCTCACGCCTGCTCTGGCGTATTTTTTAACCGAATATGGTGAATACGCTGCACTGCTCTCCTTCTTATCAAGACCCGGTCACTCAGATCGACCAAACTAGTTTATCAGTTACACCAATGTTCCTGGCTAATCCCACTTTTAGCCCTGTTTCGTCTCTTAAGGATGATTCTAATAGTTGGTTTCCTCAACCATATCATTTATTTCCAGGTTCAGACTTTCAGCCTTGTAAACTGATACTGGTGAACACTTCGATATTTTACGTCTCTTTATGTCTAGTTGAATCTCGATCACACGTGAAAGCTGTTTGGCTAAGAGTGGGTTCAAATTTGGACCATAAACAGCAGCTCGTCATGCCAAGTTGTAAGGGTATGAGTTATTGTTATGAAGTTTAATTTACGAACGTTACAGACTGCCTCAACTTTAATAATGTGTTTTAAAATATTTGTTGCATCGCAGTATTAGTTTACATCTGGACTGCTTGCCATATTGGGCTGTGTTCGCTAATGGTGCCTTGTGGTAACCGTCGTGTATAGTCAACCGACGACACTCCATACGGTTTCGACGTTTAGTGGACCTGCAACACATTTGCGTTATGCTGGTTGCATCTAGCAATGGACCACTTTTCTTGCTATCATGTGTACAAGTAGAGACAAACAGATGATTACAGTTTCAGAAAAACTGAGCCCGCATCTCGTGGTCGTGTGGTAGCGTTCTCGCTTCCCACGCCCGGGTTCCCGGGTTCGATTCCCGGCGGGGTCAGGGATTTTCTCTGCTTCGTGATTTCTGGGTGTTGTGTGCTGTCCTTAGGTTGGTTAGGTTTAAGTAGTTCTAAGTTCTAGGGGACTGATGACCATAGATGTTCCATAGTGCTCAGAGCCATTTGAACTATTTGAACCAGAAAAACTGAATGATTTACTCGAGAGAAAGAGTTCCACAAACTGAGCAAATCAGTAACACGCTGGTCCACCTCTGGCTTTTATGCAAGCAGTTATTCATATTGGGAATGACTGACAGAGTTGTTGGATGTGCTCCTGAGAGATCTCATGCCAAATTCTGTCCAGCTGGCGCGTTAGATCGTCAAAATGCCGAGCTGCTCGGGGGGCCCTGCCCATAATACTCCGGGTGTTCTCATTTGAGGAGCAATATGGCGATCTTGCTGAAATGTGAGCCGAAGATGGCTAGCTATGAAGGGCAACAAAATGGGATGTAGAACATTGTCGACGTACCGCTGTGCTGTGAGGAAGCCGCGGATGAGAACCAAGGGGTCCTGCTGTGAAAAAAAAAAGGAATGCCAGACCATCACTCCTGGCTGTCAGCCCGTATGGCGGGCGACAGTCAGGTAGGTATTATGTACATTGGAGGTGGAGGGGGGAGAAAGAAAAGGAAAGGGAAGGTACTAATTATATCAGCTGCATTGTGACTCTATGCAGAATCAGCAGCGATAAGTGAAAATACGTGCTGGACCGGAACCCGAACCTGACATCGCCTGATTGCTAGGCAGTTGCTGAACCATTGTGCCATCCGGACTCAGCGGTTATCGCAAATGCGCGCATTATCTCGACACGCTCACTGACTGACTCACATTCCCACCTAACGTCACCTAACCGCAATCCCCATCCATGTCTCCGCGCTCAGTAATTTTAGATGCCCACAGGAGGCCGAATCTTGTTGCCCATCGAGATGAATGAACTATTCAGTGAGTGTATGGGTTTTATTTTGTCAAGTTGCGCAGTGGATTGATCCAACAAGTACCCTGTGGCTCCTGCAAGAAACAATTTCCATCTCACACAACTACAGAAGTCAGACAGACGCTCCTAGTGAACCAACAAGAACAGCTTGAAAAACATTCAGCAACAAATATCTTCTGGAGTTGTCCGCTGTAAGGAAAAGACACAAAAATATTCTATATTTTTATGTAACTAGTGGAGTACTTGGTTACTGGAGTATTTGCTAGTTACTGTAAGAAAAATATTAAATGAACGAAAAATATTATTTATTGCAAAAAATTATGAGAAATCAAGTGAAACATTGTCTTAGAAAAAAATTATAAATTCCTGGGTTCTTTTCGGAACAGTAGATTGCTTCTTATGGATAGGAATGCTATTATTTTACAAAGTATGGAAAGGTTCTTTTCTCCCTTTTCTTTAAGAATGTTATTTACTTGGCAGAATGGCTGAGAGCCGATCCTACACAACTTGAATAACTTATCTAGGTACGGTCAAGGCTGTTGAGTGAGAAATGTAATGGAGTTTACCGTTATGGAGGACAGATGGTGCTCGCATATGCTGTAGCACACAATACTGTGAGCTGCGCTGACTGCTGCCTGCGTCGCTCGCTGCTGACAAATAATCTCTTTCTATCTGGATTGACCTTCGCCAATCAAACTCTCCCTATGCCTTGATGAAGTCAAGGACTCCTATCCTACCCTAGTCTAACTATTGGCGTGGTACACCAGTCAGATAACCAGTCCACCGTGATGCCACTCAATACTCGCTCGCAGGCGTTTAACTTGTACTCTGTCCGTGTTCACACTGCACAATAAGTGTGGTGGCCAACACAGTGAATAATGCTTAATCGCGAGTGACTCAATGTAGAGTGTCTCTCTGATTCGCTAATGACAGAGGTGCTCTCCCAGTAAAGTACTGAGGAGAGACTTTGTTCCTTGTTCTTTGCGTACAGGTACGAGCGCACTCGCTCTCGTTACGTGTTCCTGCTCCAAGAGCGACAATGAAATGGCCCCTTTTTCTATAAAAGTAGCAAGGATATATCATTCACTGTCTTCCCTCACTCCTCTGGCGCTTTGTGTCAGAAATATTCCACGAATCAGCGTTGCTCGACGTTTCGTTTAAGTCGACCAGTGCGGAAATCTCTAGCATCTCCGTTAGGCGTATACTGTCCTCCTGTGAGAACTCTGTAACTACACAGTCGGTCCGTAAGAAAATGCGTCTGCTGGGCGCTCCCACACAGTGTACCAGAATTTGCTTTTAAGTCAAACACGGGGGTCGTTTTCCCTTTGCTTTGGCAAAAGCTGACTTCTCTCTGGGCAGTCGCTTTGCCCGAAGTAGGTATGTTGTTGACCCAGCCCTCTGAAGCGATGGTCTTCCCAGTGGGCTGGTTTCCTCTTTAGAACGAAAATTCCTGTTGCCGTCATTGTGTGTACGCCAGTCTCGACTTTTTCAACCTCGGTGTGCACTTGTTATTTACTTATTAGATTTGCATATCGCTTTCATGAATTCATACAAAACTGACTCTACCTTATCGAGTTTGGGTACGAATGAAGGGTCTTGATGTGCAGAATACGATTGTGAGGACGGAATATGTAAGAAATGAAGGAGACCACGCCACCATACACTATATGAATGTGTTGTGTCTGTTCTTTCTGACTCGTGCAAAGAACAGACACCACACATTCATGTCATTCTCAGGGAGGCATTTTGTCAGTGTCTGGGGCGTCTCCAGACACGTCTCCGCTGGTCATTGAGGCTCCGTTCGAAGCGGGACTCATCATTAACAACCCTTCTCCAGTCAGAGAGATTCCAGGCCGAAGACGTGAGTGGAGACACCTCGGATGATGTAAGGTGCTATTTTACTTCACAGCAGGACCACTTTTGTTTTCATCTGTGGCAACCTTACTACAAAGCGGCACATCGATGACGTTCTATGCCTGTTTTGTTGCCCCTCATGGAAAGCCATCATGGACTTATTTTTCAGCAGAATAATGTCCGCCTGCACACGGCGAGAATATCTACCGCTTGCTTTCGTCCTTGTCAGACTCTGCTTTCTCCAGAAAGGTCATCCTATCTCTCCCCAATTGAGAACATTTGGAGCATTACGATCTAGGCTGTCCAAACAGCTCGGAATTTTGACGATGTAAAGCACCAATTGTAGAGTCCTCTGAAGGACATCCTACAACTTCCCCAGTCAATGCCACGTCGAATAACTGCTTGCGCAAAGGCCAGAGGTAGACCACCATGATTTTGACTTACTGACTTGCTCAATTTGCGAAGCTCTTTCACCTGAATGAATCAACCACTTTTTCTGAAATTGTAAGCATTCGTTTGTCTGTATATGTGAGTCAAATCTACCGACTTCCGCCCCATTCCGGTAATTCCTTCGTGGTGCGTAGTAGTTTTTTGTCTTAGAGTGTATTTAAGCTTTTAGGAAAATGTGTCATTCAAATACTGGGAAACAATACTACAGGTTGGCACAAACAGAACATGCAAAAGATCCTAACACAAACGGCTCTCCGCGCCGTAACAGATTGCATTAACAAAACATTTGTGTGCAGATCCAAATGCTTCAGTCTAAATTATTAAGTGAAACTGACAAATGAAAAATATGAAACACGCTGAGTCTCTATGTTTTGAAAGTGTCTCAAATATGAGTTAATGTCTTGAATTAAGTGTGTTCAAAAATGATTCAAATGGCTGTAAGCACTATGGAACTTAACATATGAGGTCATCAGTCCCCTAGACTTAGAACTACTTAATCCTAACTAACCTAAGGACATCACAAACATCCATGCCCAAGGCAAGATCCGAACCTGCGACCGTAGCAGTCGCGTGGTTCCAGACTGAAGCGCCTAGAACCGCTCGGCCACAGTGGCCAGCGACAATAATATACCAATTGCTGTGTGGCGTGGCCTACAAAACTCTACGCATGTAAGTGCAGTGTGCAAGGCTGGCACTATCTGCTCTATATGACAGTTTCTCACTGTCGTTCACGGGCATCAGTTGTATTGCAGAATGGCGGCGCCACTAGTTTGGAAATATTTCACTAACAAGGGGAAGGCCTCAGACACGGCCAACCAATTCGGCTCAAATTTTGCAGGTCGCTTGTGTACAACCTAAAACGAAGGACTCTAAGATATTTTGGGTCAACACTCCCTCAATTTTGAGAAAATCGCCCCTAAAGGTTATGTCGAGCAATCGACTCAAAATTGGAGGGATCGGTGAATAATTGTAAATAGAGCAATTTTCATCAGTAGGTATGGGGTTCGCAAACGCAAAATTTTCCAGAAATCCAGGAAAGAAACTCTTACAACCGCCCCTTCTGTAGTCTCATGGTAAACGGTTTTCGCCGACGGCGGCGACAGCGCAACGGCCAAGGTAACTGGCTGGGAATCGGTGAACCCGGCTTCGAATCTCGAAGAAACGTCCCGGATGTTACTCTTTTCGCTTGTATTTTTCCATATCTCAGATGATAGGGATAGGGGGGTTAATAAGGGAAATAAATCAATGAGGAATGAAAATAATAAGGTAAGCAAACTAATTTCCCAAACGCCATGTGTTAGTAAAGTATTAAACTTTTAAGCCTTGTCACACGGCCGGCCGGTGTGGCCGAGCGGTTCTAGGCGCCTCATTCTGGAACCGCGCGATCGCTACGGTCGCAGGTTCGAATCCTGCCTCGGGCATGGATGTGTGTGATGTCCTTAGGTTAGTTAGGTTTAAGTAGTTCTAAGTTCTAGGGGACTGAAGACCTTAGAAGTTAAGTCCCATAGTGCTCAGAACCATTTGCACCTTGTCACATGATAACAACTCCGACTAAGAGTACTGCGAATTCCTCACGAGGGATCACAGATAGCTAACCGCGCGACGCTTGTTTACAACGAGGCATGGGACGGTGTGCACGGGACAGAATGCACGCAGGGAGAGTTATGTTGTCCCAGTTGCCTCTTCGTCATATCATAGTTGCGAACCTGGAAGAGTGAAGGTGTCCAGCACGAGCCTTATAGAAGTCAATCGGAAAGAGTTGTTTTCCGTCATTAGGCTGCCTCGAACCTCGTGGATACATGTAGTGATTTTTCCATCGTTAATGCGCCGAATGAAATACGTTTTGTGAATGAATACAGTGTCCTTCTGTAAGTAACATATGACGAGTACTGTATGGAGTTTGTAGTAATTAGCTCGTCTGTTTATGCCGTAGTAACTAGTTATTGTTTGTTGTGTCATATCTTTCAGGTGCACAATCTGATTAATGGAGGATGTACACCATTCGACTAGCGCTGTCACAGACGATGGCGAGCGAGAAGTTACCGACGCTGTGTTTTCGTTTGTAAAAGTGTTACAAGACAGATGCATTATCAATGCACCACCGGAAGCAGGCAGTTCTGTTTATCGGCGTTCCAGATTGATAGGAGCGGCTATTGTCGAGCGATTTTTGGAGGTGACGAACGAAATGACTTTTGTTAATACTGAAGTACTATACCATGAAGACGAAGCAGAAGGTGATTCAGTGGAAGATATCCCGACTAGTGAATCGCAAAATGGTCATAACACTTCGGAAATCTCCGCGTCACTGGGAATATGTGCTTCATCTGTTCCCGATGAGTATTACGAACCGGTTACTAAACGATTGAACTACGGCGCTATACCCCTTGAAGTAAAAGTAAAGGCGGTAGCGCTAGTCAGGAATCATCCAAATTGGAACTTACAAACATTGCAAAAGAATTGAGCAACAACAGACCTGAAAAGGAAGGACTTGAAATTGCGGGAAAGTTATATCGTTAAAGGAGGGACAAGATACGACAAATACCAGGCGATAAATAAGTGGACATACGACACATTTGTCGAATCTCGTTGTCGTAACGAGAATGTAACAACGAGAATACTTCAGGAGTTGGCTGCAGGTGCAGCGCTTCATTATACGGCCAACAAGAATTTTACGTTTGCTGCATCATTGTCTTGGGCAAGAAATTTCAAATCGGAGTATAAAATTCGTCAACGGCTCGTCACTAAATACGTCTCTCATAAGGAGGTACAAAATATAGCAGATATACAGAAAGTGGCGGCTCTTTTCAGCACGCAAACGGCGTCACTTATGACCGGTTTAATCGTGATTACGTGATCAACACCGATCAAACAGGATGCGAGTATCAGGTGAACATTCGACGCACGTTATCGCATAAGGCAGAAAAACGAACCCTTGTCGCAGTTGGTAGCAAAAACAAACTAACACATTCGTACACGGCGCAATATGCCATCACAGCCTCTGGAAAAGTGTTGCCTAAGGTTTACCTGTGTTTACAAAAAACGAATGTTACATTTGGCCCTCGGGTTATAGAAGAGGTCAATCGTTTAACCGACTTGTTGAAAAATGTTTACATTACCTGCTCCAAATCCGGGAAACTGACGAATGCGATTTACAGAACATTTCTTGAGAATGTTTTAAAGCCATACGTTTCTGATACCAAGTTTTGTCTAATATTGGATTCCTGGAGTGGACAAATTAATACTACAATGTTTATAGATGGTGAGGGTCAGACGACGTGCACGTTAAAAGTAATACCGCCAAACAGCACACCTGTATGCCAACCGTGTGATGTTTATTTCTATTGCCAGGTTAAAAACTTTATTTCCAGGCTTCAGAATTGCAGTGTGCTTCTGGAAACCCAGCGGGAATTGCACAACTGCACGGATGCAATAACTATTCACAGCATAACTCATAACCAACTTTCAGCAACGATTTTTCAGGCAATGACATCGAATGCGTGGTACGCATCAAAATTAATTCCCGAAAAAGATATATTTTGAAATGTAAACCAAGTTGGTTTTCCGCCGACTCTTCGGAATGAACAGTGTAGCTGTCGAAAGATTGCATTCATTAGATGTTCTTGGTGCCGTGAGTATATTTGTTTCGAATGTATATATGACAAGTACCATCCATCTAGTTGTTCGAATAAAAGTGAGGACACGTAACGGTGACTGAAAGAGCCATTGTAAAGTGACCTAGACTATCATTTTAGTTGTGATTCTTGAGTTTCTCCCGGCGTATTTGATAGTCAAAATATCCACGGGTGTGCTGCCGGTCTATAGTGTCCAACGGACACAATATTTCGGCGATCATACATGTCGCCATCATCAGGTGAACTGACGGACTGAGCTCCTGTGAACGTGCCGGCACGGAGATCCGTACGCTATGGCTGCTCAGAGGGAACTGGGTTCGGTCGCGGCGGCGGCCGATGTAAATACCCTCCGCCCGCGGCGCGCTCCCTCCGCCGTCCGCGCCCCGCGCCACGGTCGCGCGGTGGAACAGATTGCGACGGCGTCTGAGATGACGTCGGAGTGATGGCTCTGTCCGCCGTGGTCGTCACAACTATACGTTTGCTCGATTTACTCTTTATTAACCCGATCGCTGGTTCCCAAGCCTTGCTAAGATTATAGCCACAGTCACGGTTTATGAGGTCGTCATTGGTGCGAATTTCGATGGCCTCTCTAACAACGCTGTCCCAGTATCTCGACGTATGTACCAGAATCCTCGTGCGGTCATATTCCATGGCGTGATTTTCCGATGTTCAGCGACCGCCGACTTGCTCGGATACATCAGGCGAGTGTGCCTCTGGTGTTCACGGCATCGATCCTCGACGGTACGCATCGTCTGACCAATATACGACTTGCCACATTGACACGGAATCTGGTACACGCCGGCCTTCCTCAAACCGAGGTCATCTTTGGCGCTCCCCACCAGTGCACGAGTTTTATTTGGAGGACAAAACACAGTTCCGACCCGGTGTTTCTTCAGAATGCGAGCGATTTTCCCCGAGAGTGCGCCTGTGTATGGAATAAATGCAGTGCCTACCTCCTCCCTCGTGACTTCATCCATCTCAAGAGGTTGTGCTGCAGTGGTTGGGCGGAGAGCACGTTGAATCTGCCACTCTGAGTACCCATTTTTTCGAAATACAGTTCTCAGATGTTCCAATTCCTGGGGTAGACTCTCTGCGTCAGAGATAGTGCGCGCCCTATGTACTAGAGTTTTAAGTACCCCATTCCTCTGTGAAGAGTGGTGGCAGCTGTCTGCGTGCAAATACAGATCAGTGTGCGTAGTCTTCCGATACACCCCATGACCTAGGGTGCCGTCAGCCCTTCTCTTGACCAAGACGTCAAGGAAAGGTAATTTACCCTCCGTTTCAGTCTCCATAGTGAAGTTGATGTTGGGGTGTATGGAGTTTAGATGTGTAAGGAAGTCAAGGAGTTTATCCATACCATGTGGCCAGATGACGAACGTGTCGTCCACGTAACGGAAAAAGCAAGTAGGTTTCCATACGGATGACGACAGGGCTTCCTCCTCGAAGTTCTCCATGTACTGAGGAAGCCCTGTCGTCATCCGTATGGAAACCTACTTGCTTTTTCCGTTACGTGGACGACACGTTCGTCATCTGGCCACATGGTATGGATAAACTCCTTGACTTCCTTACACATCTAAACTCCATACACCCCAACATCAAATTCACTATGGAGACTGAAACGGAGGGTAAATTACCTTTCCTTGACGTCTTGGTCAAGAGAAGGGCTGACGGCACCCTAGGTCATGGGGTGTATCGGAAGACTACGCACACTGATCTGTATTTGCACGCAGACAGCTGCCACCACCCTTCACAGAGGAATGGGGTACTTAAAACTCTAGTACATAGGGCGCGCACTATCTCTGATGCAGAGAGTCTACCCCAGGAATTGGAACATCTGAGAACTGTATTTCGAAAAAATGGGTACTCAGAGTGGCAGATTCAACGTGCTCTCCGCCCAACCACTGCAGCACAACCTCTTGAGATGGATGAAGTCACGAGGGAGGAGGTAGGCACTGCATTTATTCCATACACAGGCGCACTCTCGGGGAAAATCGCTCGCATTCTGAAGAAACACCGGGTCGGAACTGTGTTTTGTCCTCCAAATAAAACTCGTGCACTGGTGGGGAGCGCCAAAGATGACCTCGGTTTGAGGAAGGCCGGCGTGTACCAGATTCCGTGTCAATGTGGCAAGTCGTATATCGGTCAGACGATGCGTACCGTCGAGGATCGATGCCGTGAACACCAGAGGCACACTCGCCTGATGTATCCGAGCAAGTCGGCGGTCGCTGAACATTGTTTGTCGGAAAATCACGCCATGAAATATGACCGCACGAGGATTCTGGTACAGACGTCGAGATACTGGGACAGCGTTGTTAGAGAGGCCATCGAAATTCGCACCAATGACGACCTCATAAACCGTGACTGTGGCTATAATCTTAGCAAGGCTTGGGAACCAGCGATCGGGTTAATAAAGAGTAAATCGAGCAAACGTATAGTTGTGACGACCACGGCGGACAGAGCCATCACTCCGACTTCATCTCAGACGCCGTCGCAATCTGTTCCACCGCGCGACCGTGGCGCGGGGTGCGGACGGCGGAGGGAGCGCGCCGCGGGCGGAGGGTATTTACATCGGCCGCCGCCGCGACCGAACCCAGTTCCCTCTGAGCAGCCATAGCGTACGGATCTCCGTGCCGGCACGTTCACAGGAGCTCAGTCCGTCAGTTCACCTGATGATGGCGACATGTATGATCGCCGAAATATCGTGCCCGTTGGACACTATAGACCGGCAGCACACCCGTGGATATTTTGACTATCATTTTAGTTGTTTACTATCCCAAGAGGTTTGAGAAATTTATTTGCCTACCTTATTATTATCATCATTACTTATTGATTTACTTATTAACCCTCCTATCCCTATTAATTGAGATACGGGAAAATACAAACGAAAAGAAAAACAACCGCAGGTCTCTTCGAAATTCGAACCCGAGTTCTGCGATTCCCAGCCAGTTACCTTGGCCACTGCGCTATTTTTTTTGTGATTTCTATTATTGTCACTTCTTATAATATTGAAATGTCAAAAATTATAGGTACTCCATCATACATTTTTATTAAACTGACAGAGGAATATGTAACCTGCACTTCTGCTTATAACGCACCTATACTTTCATTTTTCCACGTATCGTGTATTTTGGGGCACTTTTTAAGCTTAACGTTTTTTATTAGTATAGTTGAAGTTAATTTATACGTATATCAAGTGGAAGAGAAAATATTAGTTGTAACTTAGAATTACTTACAAGTCAGATAGATACGATAATAAACACCATATTTTTCACTGAAAAAGATATACAGAGGGCCTATATGTGTAAACTTTACAAACGACTAAGACAGAGTACAGCATTAAAAGAAAAAATATATTATTCGGTCCTGCTTTTGAAAAATTTGAGACTTAGCACTATACAAACAACAAAGATGAAGTATTAAAGAGAAAATACATTATTTTGAAATTCACCCTGCTTTAAAGAAATCAGATATGGAAATGCCGTGTGGCTAGGGCCTCCCGTCGGGTAGACCGTTCGCCTGGTGCAAGTCTTTCAAGTTGACGCCACTTTTTTCACTTTTTTTTTTTTAAATCTCCGACCCTGTCGGGAATCGTTTTTGTAAATAAGTAGACTTTTCTTACATAATGGTGTAACAATAACAAACATAAACTGCTCCTTGCATTTTTTTTAATATATAAGACGATGACGTGTGTGGAAAAAACATTTCTGGGAAACGTAAATAAGTGGACTTTCTGTTTACATAACAATGAAAAAAAATATCCTGCTTCTGTCAGTACAAAACAAAAACGGACCACGTTCCTCTTGGGCGCGTACCTCGGTAATCCCGTTATACCTCGCGTTGGTGTCGGGTACGTCTTCACGTGTGGTGGTGGATTCTCTCCACTGTCCTGGTCCTTTCTTGTTCTAATACTTATAGGCAATAATTACATTCTCCTACCCGGGACACCCCAACTGGGTGGGGGATCAAGCAAGGCACTCCCTAAAAAATTTGCGTAATATGTTCGATATCTCGGATGTCTCATAAGCTGTGAGTGATGTTCTTGTAGTATGGCACAAAAGTCGAGCACATTCTTACTGCCGTCTCGGAAAAGATAACGCACAGTCAAACCTCGAATCCAAGTCACTGCGTTTGTCTTTGTTCTGGGATAATATGTCCTATCTGGGAGAAGTAGTGTGCGTGGTTCTATTGTTTGCGGCCCCACCCGAAGGAGGAAGGCGATCATTTTTTTGACCAAACACCATACGTCCGCCGAAGGCCCGCATGCCAGGCGATGCTCCTCTGTGTCTATAACATTGCACTGCGGACACAGTGGCTCGGCAGCCATATGAATTGTATGCAACCTGGAACGAGTCACGTATTTCCCGTTTACCACCTGATACCACAATGCGCGCGTTCCCGTATCAAGGTGTGGGTGGTGCACTGTACGCCATACCACTGACCACGTAACAGTTGGGTGGCGGCGCTCTACGGCATTATTCGGCCGTCGTCGAGTCAAGATGTGATATATATCACGTGCCGTTGCCATCCTGGTAGTCGGTAGTTCCATATGTAATTAACTGTGTTCCACAAAAAAGGTTCGCATATGGGCAAGCGATGGTGAGATGTGAGACACCGCTACCGGCGCTGAACGAGATGGTGGAGCGAGTTCGTCTATCAAGGTGCCCGTCAGACTTGACTGGTGTCGTGTCCACATCTTTATCATTGTGGTTACATAGATAGCCACTGCTCGGTCGCGTACGTGGACTAGTCCAAGACCTCCACGACTACGAGGGAGGGTGAGAGTTTCGTATCCGACCTTAAAGAGTAGACCTGTGCTCACAAAATATCCTAGTGCCGCCAGGATTCGGCGGGCCAACACCACCGGCATAGGAAGAACTTGTGCCAGGTGGGGGATGCGAGAAGCTAGATAAGTGTTGGCAAAGGTGACCCGTTGTATCATATCCAGTGCCCTTAACCTGTGACTACGGACACTCGCACGAATTGTTTGCAGATGTCTGTAGCTCAGTGCCGCCGTGCGTCGAACGTCTGTAGTGAAGAGAATTGGTTCAAATGGCTCTGAGCACTATGGGACTCAACTGCTGTGGTCATAAGTCCCCTAGAACTTAGAACTACTTAAACCTAACTAACCTAAGGACAGCACACAACACCCAGCCATCACGAGGCAGAGAAAATCCCTGACCCCGCCGGGAATCGAACCCGGGAACCCGGGCGTGGGAAGCGAGAACGCTACCGCACGACCACGAGATGCGGGCATGTGAAGAGAATTCCTAGGCATTTCATCTTGTTGATCGGCTGTAATGGTGTTACACTTCCTGTCGGGAGTCCTCTCCCGATGTTCATCGCTCCCGACTTTACCATGTTCAGGCGACTTCCCGTAGCTGTACAGTACAAATTAATCCAATGCAGGGCTGCTCTTGCCTCGTCGCCTAGCCGTGCTAAGAACACTAGGTCATCCGCGTATGTTCTGCATATAAACTTGTTGTGCCTTATGGTCATTCGTTGGAGTCGATTGCGGAGCCCGCAGAGCAGCGGCTCGACAGCGATGGCATACAATATCGTTGACAGCGGGCACCCTTGTCTGACCGAACGTGAGATGGTGATGGGCCCCACTAAGCGGCCGTTGATGAGCACTTTGGATGCGGCTCCGCGGAGTAGTCGCATGACGACGGTGACAAAACTTTCCGGAAACTTCATTTGCGTCATCACTTCCGTGAGATAAGCATGGCTCAGCCTGTCAAATGCGCGATCGAAGTCTATCGATACCAATGCACCCCGGAGACGACATGTTGATGCCAGTGCGATAACATCGCGGTAGTCGCTGAGTACCGCTTGTATATTGCTATCTCCTCCTAGCTGGGTTTGGTCGAGTGATATCACTTGGTGGATTACGCGTTTGAAGCGTGCTGCAAGTATCCTGGTGTAGATCTTGTAGTCGCAATTAAGAAGGATCAGTGGCCGGTAAGCCTGTATCCCTGTGCCGCCGGATGGTTTGTGGGTGGGGATGATCATTCCTTCCACGAAAGAGGGTGGAAGAGGCACGCTGGGAGACATCAATTAGCCGTACATGGCAGTCCATCGTGGAGTCATGAGATCTTTAAATGTACGATAAAACTCTAACGTAAACCCGTCGGGCCACGGCGATTTATGCAACGCTCCCTTATCAAGCGCTTCCATTTCGTCGTCAACTGTGACTTCACTTGTTAACTCCCGGTTGGCCGTCTCGTCGAGACACGCGGAGAGCGTTCGTCGGACCTCATGAAAGGCTGCCTGATCGTGTTGCGCTTCTTCGTAGAGATGACCGTAGTGTTCCACAAAAGCGTTGGCAATGTCTTTTTGCGTTGTCATACGGCGACCATCTGGCAGTACGACCGTCTGTATTAGGGTTCTGCGGCTACGTTGTTTTTCTCTGATGACGTGATACATCGACGGTGATTCTACACGGACTCGTTCAAAGGCCCTTGCACGGATTGCGACACCCTCCAGACGGCGGCGCGTTGTGGAAATTATTGGGGCCTGTGCTCGTTTTACACCGGCACGACGCTCCTGTGAAGGTGCTTGTACAGAAAGTTCGCGGAGCATCGTGAAATAAAATTCCGTCGTGTGTCGCCTCCACATCATCTGCTCTCTTCCGTATGCAATTAACGCTCGGCGCAATGCAGGCTTAACGCATTCCAGCCACCACTGCAACGTCGTCGGATACGTCGGGAGGCGTCGTTCACACATGATCCAAGTGTCTTCGATTAAGCGTCTGCACTCAGGGTCCCTGAGGTGTGCTGTATTCAGCTTCCAAACACTGCGACTCCTCCACACTTGTTGACGACTCAGGGAGACCGTGCATATATATGCTATGTGATCGGAAAAGGCGACAGCCCACAATTCCGCATCGACGATCGCAGGTACGAGACGACGTGTTACGTAAATGCGATAGAGACGACTTGCAGAGTGACTCGTGACGTAGGTGTATCCACGTCTGTCGCCATGTATCGCCTCCCATGTATCAAAAATGGTTCAAATGGCTCTGAGCACTATGGGACTCAACATCTTAGGTCATGTCCCCTAGAACGTAGAACTACTTAAACCTAACTAACCTAAGGACATCACACACACCCATGCCCGAGGCAGGATTCAAACCTGCGACCGTAGCAGTCCCGCGGTTCCCGACTGCAGCGCCAGAACCGCACGGCCACCGCGGCCGGCTCTCCCATGTATCAATAAGATTCATGTCCTGTATGAGTTGCCGCAGCTCCGGGCATGAAGTATAACGTGGGTGTTGATCTCTTGGTGCGAGCACGCAGTTGAAGTCGCCTACAAATAAGACAAGTTCATATCGACCTAAGAATAGTGTTGCAATCTCCTCTGCGCAAAATCGGGATCGGTCGCGCCGTCTGTCGGATCCCGATGGTGCGTAAATGTTAACGACCCGTACTCCCAGCACTGTGAGCGCCAGTCCTCGCGCTGACGGCAGGTACAACACGTCCTTGGCTACTATGCCGCTACGTAGAAGTATCGCTGTTCCGCTGCCGCCGTCGGTAGGAGGGGTAATCTATGTATCGTACTCATAGAGGTCGGGGAAACTCTCAACACATACTTCCTGCAGAAGCGCGATGTCGACGTCTGACGCACGCAACATGTCTCGTAATAACTGCCATTTGACAGGCGTTCGGATCGTATTAATATTAATAGAGGCTGTTCGATATGCCTGCCGGTGTTCCTCAGTGCGTAAAGAGCATATAAAAGCTTACGTTATTTGTGTGCTGCTGCTCGGCGACATGCAGTCTGTGCGGCAGTCTGCATCTTCTGCGTGGTTAACATCCGGTGGACGCAGCACTCGCCATTGCGGGTGCGTCGTCTGTCTGTGGTTCAGTATCGGATTCGTCGGCCCAGTTCCTGTGCTGGAGGTCCAGCTCCCGTCGTGTTTCTCCGGCCTGCCTGACCGAAGGCGGTGACGTTGCTCCGGTGGGTGGAGGGACTTCTTCCGTCGGCTTTCCGTCCGGTGTGTCTGTATTCGACCCCTGTCTAGCATCAGTCGCGTCGTACTGCTGCGTGGGAGGTAGAACCTCCCGTTGCGCATCCGGATGCACTGTATCGACGTCACACCCAAGCCCGTCTGACGTGGACTGCAGTAAGCAGGTATCCGACAGCACTAGTCGTCGTTTCTTGTGGCGTTTCGGCGATCGTTGTTTGCGCGTGTGCGCCTCTGCATCCGAGTGTGGGAGTGACTCCCGGTGCTCAGGGACGAAAGCAGCTGTCGGCACAACAGCAGGATCAATTTCCATATCTCCTACCGATCCTTGTCGCTCGGTTAAGGGCGTCATCGGCGCCGGAGCGGCAGAAGTGTGCGTCGTTTCGTCACTGGAGGCGGTCTCTGCTGCAGTCGGTTGCCGTAAACTGTCAGGATTCTGTAGCTGGTCAGTCTTTGGGATGTGATCTGTTCGAAACGCGTCCGCATACGTTAGTGTCAGCGGCGTCAACGTGGACTGAGGCACGGATTCGCCGTTTGGAACTTGCACTATCCTCCGCTGCATACATTCGGAACGGACGTGGCCCTCTTTCCCACAGCCTGAGCATGTTTTGGGTTGTCCATCGTAGATGACTATAGCTCTACATCCGCCGATGAACAAATACGAGGGTACATGTTGTGTCAGTTCTATTCTGATTTGACGCACCCCGTTGAGAACGGGGTAAGTCGTGAAGTTGGACCATTTTTCCTCAACGTGGCTGAGCACTCTTCCATATGGGTGTAAGGTGTCAATGACCAAGTCAGAGCCGGCCGAAGTGGCCGTGCGGTTAAAGGCGCTGCAGTCTGGAACCGCAAGACCGCTACGGTCGCAGGTTCGAATCCTGCCTCGGGCATGGATGTTTGTGATGTCCTTAGGTTAGTTAGGTTTAACTAGTTCTAAGTTCTAGGGGACTAATGACCTCAGCAGTTGAGTACCATAGTGCTCAGAGCCATTTGAACCATTTGAACCAAGTCAGGCGGAACCTCGAAGGGAAGTTCACGTATGTTTCGTAAGCCCAGTCCTACGTGATCGATAGTTACTTCTCCAACATGTCCATTTGAGTGACGAAATTTGAGTCCATGTTTAGTATCTCGGATGATTCTTGCACATACTGCATCGTTAATCAGTTTGACGTAAACGACACTGCTCACTATGGAGAGGTGTATTCCGATTAGTTCGTTGTAGTCAAGCTTAACTTCGTCTCGTAGGAACCTTTCGATATCGTAGGCTTTCGGTCTCGCATATTCATTCGAAAAACTAATCTTGAGAGTCAACTTTCTGTATGCATGTGCCATTCTATATCGATTCTTCTAAACGCGCGAAGACGCCGATGAGGTAAACAACTGCACGAGCGCGAACTTCCCCGGCAGGGACGTAAACAGACGTCCGCACCGTAGCACCGCCGAAGGCAGACTGCTGCGCTATCGGTGCTACCGGCGGAAAAGCGTTTACCATGTGTGTACAGAAGTGGCAGTTGTAAAGGTTTCTTACCTCGATTTCTGCAAAAGTATGCGTTTTCGGACCCCGTACCTAATGATGAAACATGCTCTATTTATAATTATCTATCGATTCCGCCATTTTTGAGTCGGTTGCTCGTCATAACCTTTAGGGGTGATTTTCTCAAAAACGCAGGGGTGTTGACCAAAAATATCTTAGATTCTTCCGTTTTAGGTTGTACACAAGCGACCTGCCAAATCTGAGCCGAATCGGCTGTCCGTGTCTGAGGCCTTCTCCTTGTAAGTACAGTGCTCCATTTGCTGTAGAAGATTATAAAATGTGAGGAGGCACAACACAGTTACGAGAAAACATTCACAGTGTCTCTTGGAAGATCAGGTAAATGTGACTATTATAACTTCCTTAACGCGCTATAAATCTCTATAATAACTGAACCCTGAAAATTGTGGTTGCTTCAAAGTGAAAGTTGATACCACACAAAAGCGACCTTTCACTCTCGGTGTTGCCACGCCCGTCTTCTTCTTTGACATCTGTGGAAGAGACCATGAGACCGATTCGTGGCACTGCCTTGACCTCAAGTCGATAGAGATTTTCTACTCCGTCACCTCCATTATAAATTTTCAACATTTGTTCGAAGTTTACGTTTGTTCCTCGAAATAAGAGCAACCAAAAACGAAAATCTGTTACTTCAGAAACTAGTTACCATGAACGGCTTTAATAGACATGTTAAAATGCAGACCTAAAAATCGGTGTAACCGAAAACCGGTTATTTCAGCTATGACCGTCATCCTTAATGCGAGTCTACTGTGCAAACTACTGCACCACCTCGTTCGGCCGAGCAGAAGGAACGCTCGAGCAGAATGGTTTTTTGGCCGCCATGAGATTAATTGCTGCCTTGTTACAAGCAGGCCTACACGAGGCAATCATGCCAGTAGTGTTAAGCTCAGTCGGTCACAGGCCAATATTTCGTATCAAAAAGTTATGAATTTGCCCTTCTGCATCATATGTGTATCCTGTATCATCACAGAAACGCTCTGTATACTTCCCCCCCAGAGCCAAAGGAGATTCAACGTTGGACATCGGGATCTAAATGGCAATGGTCCAACAAAAGAGCCCTGTTCGCTATTTTCACGAAATTATTGCTCATGGACTACTGTGTTCGCGGCATTGTTCCGAGACGGCGGTGTGCACCCGCGGGTTGTGTGTTTGTAATCGATCCCCTGCGAGCTGCTGGGAGCTACCATTGTTGTGTGGAGGTAGCGCAATAAAACTGCAGTTTAAGGAGTGTGGCCGCATCGCCCTCCGAGATATATATCGCACCGGGCTTTGTAGCTTGCAGGTTGTACGGAAACAAAGCACACTTTAATTTTATAGCTTCTTTACTACACCACTACCGAAAAATTTATCCCTCGCAGGAAAACCTCCCGCCTCACACAGAGTCCGTCCGAATGTTTTGGTAGCAAACTCTTTCCTTGTCTTGGTTCTCTATCAGTAAGAAGTCGTGCCATCAGTTGGCCGGCGACGTAGAGTGAAACTCAGTACTGAGGAAGCTAGTTCTTCTCTAACTTCTTTCGATTCTTATTTACTTGTTTATATACTCTCTAAAGCCGTTTTGCTTGCTGAATTGAGGAATAATCGCTCCAGCTGCTAAGAAATTTTTTATTTTACTCCAAGAACATTTTAGCCTTTTATATTGAAGCCATTTTTCAACTGGAATCTGAAACTAACATTGTGAATTCGGTCAAACTTTGTCTAAAATGGTGTAATGAATTTTTAAATACTTTACATAATGGGGACGTAGGAGTTTGGACACGAAATATTTGAAAGTAATGCATGTACACTATAAGTACAGAAAAAGGATGCATAAAAAGATAACTTCCTTTGTGCTTTGGTGAAGCAAAGTTACTTAAAAGTCGAATACATTTCAAGGTCATTTTACCAATAAAATCTCCGGAAAAATGGACGTGTGTTGATTATGAAAACTGTACATTTCGACATATTAAAAGCATTGGTATCATTTAGAACTAAAGGAATTATGTTTTGACATGTTTCAAAGTTTTAAAGTGGATGCTATACCGCAGAAATGGTAGGGGTTGTTGCTTGGATTTAATGCCATTCTACAATAACTTCTGTGGACAATGTGTCCACGTTAAGCGTGTAAAGTTACCTACATCTACATCTACATCTACATTTATACTCCACAAGCCACCCAACGGTGTGTGGAGGAGGGCACTTTACGTGCCACTATCATTACCTCCCTTTCCTGTTCCAGTCGCGTATGGTTCGCGGGAAGAACGACTGTCTGAAAGCCTCCGCGCGCGCTCTAATCTCTCTAATTTTACATTCGTGATCTCCTCGGGAGGTATAAGTAGGGGGAAGCAATATATTCGATACCTCAACCAGAAACGCACCCTCTCGAAGCCTGGCGAGCAAGCTACACCGCCATGCAGAGCGCCTCTCTTGCAGAGTCTGCCACTTGAGTTTGTTAAACATCTCCGTAACGCTATCACGGTTACCAAATAACCCTGTGACGGATCCCACACTGATGAGCAATACTCAAGTATAGGTCGAACGAGTGTTTTGTAAGCCACCTCCTTTGTTGATGGACTACATTTTCTAAGGACTCTCCCAATGAATCTCAACCTGGTACCCGCCTTACCAACAATTAATTTTATATGATCGTTCCGCTTCAAATCGTTCCGCACGCATACTCCCAGATATTTTACAGAAGTAACTGCTGCCAGTGTTTGTTCCGCTATCATATAATCATACAATAAAGGATCCTTCTTTCTAATATGAGTGGGCGTAAGTTCGATAACAAGAAACTGTAGAGGCCACTGGCATGTCATGGACGCAACATGACCCGCTTGCAAAATAAGAAGGTTCACTAACATCGGAGCACAGCTACAGAATTGCAAACTGCCTTTAAAGGGAGCTATCAATAACTGGACGGCGTATATTCAGTAACTTGCAACTACTTGTTAACTTTCGCATCTGAATCAGAGCCTCAGCACATAAAACCTGTTTAAAGTCATGTAAGTCAGTTGGTTTGTATTACCGCGACGGAATTATACTTTATATTAAACAATCATGACTGTCAATAAAGAAAAGATATAAACGTAGGTTTTTGCGGCCATTGTCGCAGCCAATAAAATTTTACTGACAATGCGGTCACAAACATGGAAAATTTTTATTGACAATAAAGAAAAATATCACGATCACAATGGTTTTATTTGTGATTTCGAAATGTGGGAAACGGAATCCAGCCGGCCTTCGGAGAATTATTTAGTTCTTGGCTTTTATCCTTGAAATGCATTAACTGACAACTGGTAAGAATGTATGACGACTGGTTTGCGTAGTGTTATTGTAGTTCGGTGATCACTCGCGGTTAATTTATCAGGATCATCGGATCGATGTTCCTATTTAATACTTTCCTGACATTTCCTCTTTACCTGGAAATCGATGACAGCAAACCCGGGCATATATATCTTCTGTGAAATGTCTCAGATGAAATGCCAAAATTTGTGAAATCCTACATTCATACCCCGTAGAGCCACAATCAATTTTCTTAAGTCATTCTGATGTATATTATGTCTACGACTTTGATAACTGGTGCTTGCATCGTAAAAAAGTTCACTTCCTATAGAGTGCGTCCGAGTGAAGGTGAGCAAACTGGACTCACATTCGGGAGTACGTTCTCCATGATTTCCCTAAATCGCTCCAGGCAGTTTCTGGGATGATTCCTTTCCCATCCCTGAAACACTCCAAACTTACCATCCAACTCCAATAACCTCGATGTCGACGGGACGTTAAACACTAATCCTTATCTCCTTCTCTATCCATGGAACATCCAGAGAACACGGTAGGAATGACAATAAAGATCTCGTTGATTTCCCTAATGGGGCTCCTCGGAAACAGTGAGGCGCTTATATACTGCTTTCAATTGAATGAGAATTTCTTTCTCGGGCCTAAATATCCCTAAAGACTACTAAACATCAAAACCTACAGTAAAAAGAAGAAAAAAGTAGTGGCGTATACAAAGGTGCCTTATACAGGTAACAGAGACTACTGTAAAGCTTAATGAAATAGGGTTGTTTTCTTGATGACCAAATAGAGTTTATCGGTACTCGACAATGTAAACAAATTGTTTAGTTAACTCCGTCGAAAACTCACATCTCTCTTGGATTGGTGTACGGGAGTTCTGCCTGCTGTTTGACTGTTAAATCTGTATAAATCTTCTGAAAACGGTTTCATATTACGTCACTATATTTCGCCCCATTCGATTTGTAAGTTAGAACATTTTGCTGTAGTTAATATGGTCGATTCGAGTTGAAAAATCTGCGTATGTGTGCAACACGTAAAAGATCTCAACTCCCAGTTCTGTAGTCTAAGATTTTCTCAGTCATCGGACGGTTACACAGGATTATGGTAAGCAGGAAGCGTTCTGTGAGCGAGTTTTACGATTCTTACACTGTCGCAGGATCATCGTGGGAAAACGTGTAGAACAACCGCAAAGTCCAGCACACGTCGGCAATGAACAATAACTTTCGGAGCCGAACGAAGTTTGTGGGTGAAAGCAGCGCGGAGTTTCCTCACAATAGTTCATTTGCCCGCACGTATATGGAGAAATACAATAATGTCCGAGGTATATATCCGCGCACAGGCGCAATAAGCGTCAGGGAGTAGTTTTTCACGCTATTTACGAGGTGTCGGTGCGGAATTTATCTATGTGTAGCGGCGATAGCGGCGCGACATCTGCATATCTCCATCGACGGGCGCATTGTCTTCGCCTGGGTGTGCCCTGGCCGTTTTATGCGGTCCGCCGTGATTTACAACGCACGATGGCCTCAATTGTTTACCTGCGCTTCGATATATCCGTACGGCACCGCGCCTTAAGCTCCGATTCGCCTTCGCCGAATCCTCGCCACTGCTATGGCGTCACAGTCTGTGTCCATACGATACGACGTGGGTTGCTCTAGACTGGCCTGAGGCACTCAAAATGGCTCCTCACATACTTCTGTTCTAATTTTAGTATACGAGTATACCTTTTATTGCAACACGAATAGGACACGAACGTTAACACAATTTTTCAATAGAGACCCCTTGCTCTTCAGCACAGTTGGTCCACCTTTGCACAAACTTCCTGATACCTTCAGAAAAGAAGGTTTTCAGCTGAACAGCGAGCCACACATGCACCGCTACCATCACTTCTTGGTCGAGGTGAATCGACTGCACCTTAATGCAACTTTGAGTGGGCGAAACAAGTGGTAGTTGGAAGGGGCAATCTCAGGACTACACGGAGGATGAGCCTTTACTTAAAACTTGAGTTTCCGGAGCGTTTCAACTGTGTGGGCAGCGGGATGTGGACAGATGTTGTCGTGCAACAACACAACACATTTCCACAGTAGTCCTCGGCGTTTGCTTCGAATTACAGGATTTATCCTGTCAGTAAGCGTCTGTCTGTAGCGCGCACTGTTTATTGTCGCGCCACCCTCCCGCTACGTTTCCAGTACTGGGCCTTGTGCGTCCCAAGTAACGGTAAGTGTAAGTTTTGCGGCAGATGGTTAGGTTTTGAACTTGGATATTTCCATTCCACAATCGACCGTTCACTCTCCGGCTCGCCACCAGTGATGATTCTAAGAAGCCGCTACGTTTGTTTAAGCAATCCTGTGACTTGTTTCGGCACCTATCTTACACATACTTTATGAAACCCAAGCCAGTTGTGGATGATCTCGAAAGCAGAACCATGAGTAATTGGCAGACGATGTGCCATTCCATTAACAAGCACTCATCTGTCTCCCAGAATAGATCACATGCACGCTCAGTGTTGTCATCGTATGTGTCCGTGGATAGTCGTCCGCCTCGTTTCTCATGTGCGAGCGTTTCTGAATTTTACAATCCATTCGTAGGCAATCCGTTGCGGCAAGACGCTCTTGCCGTATTGTGCCCGAAAGTCTGACCGATTCCGGCTCCCGATACACCTTCCGACCAGAAAAACGGGGTCAAAGCTCGTTGTTCCTCTTTGGTGCTAACTTCTAACAGAGTGGCCATCGGAAGAATTGTGGAGGAATTAGGATGAAACTTTCATAGCCGGACCACAGCAGCCAACGAAGAAAGAGGTCAGTATGAACAACGTAAGAAGGGTTATGTCAACATTGCGGATAATTTTTGAGCTACCCTCTAGTATTCATGTTTCATAATTCAGTGGAAGTTACAGACATACTTATACTAATTGTAGCTGTCATCTTCCTCCTGAATTCGAGCAAGCGACCAGTGCGAATGATCTCCCTATGGGACTCTCAGGTGTTCTAATCTGTCTAATGACATTACCGGCAACCTTCTACCAAACTTACCTAAACAGAGGGCATATTATAGTAATCGTTCTGGGATTCACTAGTATCCAGAAGCCCACTCCTGCTGGCGACCTAAGTCTTGGTTTTCTCCTTCCAGCAAGCTAATATTACACTTTATTTATATCATCGGAGAACGTCGTCAAGTGTTAGAACTTGTGGTTGCAAGTACTGTGCGTCCTTGGCTGGGTTAACTGGTCGGACTGTAAAACGCAGTGACTCTGTCATTGCTTTTGCTCATAACCATCCTTCCAGCAGAAGGTGAAATGCCTCACAACACGCACCGCTCGGGAGTTCCTCTCGTAGTTGGGAGTTTCTACTTCTTTCTCATTCTACAGTCGCGATCTACAAATTTTGCTCTCGGTGCTTCCTTACATTTGAATGGTCCAGTCTCACCTGCTACATTATTTGTTAGCAACTTTCGTTACTATTGCAGAATATCCTACTTCCCTAAACAAAGAACCAATAATTTCAAATTTTTTTGAGTTCTACACTTATAATATTTGATTTACTGATATCCGCTGAAATGTGCAAACACCATGCCCCGTTGGGTCTTAAATATTATTTTCATTAGGCTTATCCACGATACATGGTCGTCCTGATCTGCAGGCGAAATCAGCAGAAGTATTTTTCGCAGACGTGTTTTATTAGTCCAGTGATTTACTTTCTCTGTTTGTATCTGTGGACGGCTTAGGGTCCCTTTCCCAGACATATCATGTAGTTTAGAGCCTTTTGTTGTAACGTACTACTTATTCATACATGTTGTCGCAAATTCCTTACTTTCGCCATTCTTTTAGTAGCACGTTCTGGTTCGTGTTAGTTAGTAATTCGTCCCATGTCGGAGTACTTTTGGCTTATATTGCCCTTTGGAACCTGGAAAATAATCTTACAGTACAATATATAACTAACGAAGTCACCGAGCGTAACATCCACATCTCGAGAAACAGATTACCATCAAAAATGTGGTTTACCTTAAACCTGTGATAAACGGCACAGAAGTTTGCAACTTAATTCTGAAGAATGATACGTAGTCGGGAGATAAGTAACTTCATGCTCTTTCTATTTCCGTCCTGATGCTGCCGATGAAAATTTCTTCCTCCATCAGGATTGGGCTAGAGTACCTCTGCATCCTATCTTTGGTTGTAGACGATGGCGATGATAATGGTCATATGTTAGAACCCTCTGAGCAAACGCATCTGAACATGCTATACGCTTTTGGAGAAGGTGTTCTACTGCAATCAGTGTAAACTTGCTAACTACTAAGAAACTGAAACTACCATAGTCCATTAATTTCCTCTCTGATTTCGATATTTTAAGTTTCTTCGGTCATTACGGTTGTAAGGATCTAGGACAATTTGACAGCCGTTCCTCAAAGGTTGGCTACGTTAATTTCTTTACAAACTACAGCGCCCATGAAGCCACCGAGCGATTTATGAAGCCACTGAGCAATTTACTGTCTGACGTTTTCTTTCCGTATCACACCTATGGTCGTTATATTGTTGGATCTTTCAGATATGTCATTGGCTGTAAGGATTTGTTGATGATTCTTATATAGGGAATATTCGTGGAGCTGGCCGGCCTCTGTGGCCGAGCGGTTCTAGGCGCTTCAGTCCGGAACCGCGCTTGCTGCTGCGGTCGCAGGTTCGAATCCTGCCTCCGGCATGGATGTGTGTGATGTCCTTAAGTTAGTTAGGTTCAAGTAGTTCTAAGTCTAGGGGACTGATGAACTCAGATGTTAAGTCCCATAGTGCTCAGAGCCATTTGAACCATTTATTCCTGGGGCTGCGTAAGTTATGTCTGAGCTTCGAATTCCAGAATATGCCGAGTTTGATCCCACTGTTTCATATGGCGTTCTTTCTGTCACATAACACGATTTTCGCCTATAAGATTCTCTGCAGGTATTAAAATACTAATAATTTCTTTGATATGCCGGTTCATTAAGTCTGAGGAGATCAAGAGAGTGCCATATATACACATACTCTACGAATAACTGTAAAGTGCACGACAGAAGGTGATATTTATGTGATATATATCGAATTTACCGCGTATTTTTTCGAGTGTCGGTCACTAAAGATTGTTCGACATTTCTCATTTCTGTTATACTTTGTCGACTGTCAAACGAGTCTGTGGCCATTCGTACCACGTTTCTCGGTATAGACTCTATGTCTTCTGATAATCCAACCTCACACGAGTCCCATACACTTGATCTGAAATCAGCTTTGGGCTGTGAGAGTGTTTCTTATGCAATCACTTTTGTAGCCAAACTGATGTTGCTCACCAACATACCGACTAGGCGTAATCTTGCTCACCAACCTACCAATCACACGACTGAGAGTTCAGTGTGTGTTGTTTTCGTTCAGGTGTACTGTTCCAACGTTTGTCAAAGTTGTGTATCATTTTAATTCTCCTACCGCGAATCGCATCAAGCAAACCGCTGGGGTATCTCTTGTTCTTGAAAGGATCCATTACACTCTTAGATCGTTGGATTTTGATTCCGAGAAACTGCTTCGGCTTTATTTAGTGACTGCTTAAAAAATTTCGGCTTTTTCTTGGAATCGGTTGGACGGTGTTTCACGGTCGCAGTCTGGCCAGGAATTTCATTCTGTAACTGCCGAGCACTTGCCGAAGTTTGAACGTTTCCGTGGCTCGGAGTCAAAAAACTATGTATAGACGTTCTGTGATGAATCTCACGGAGAAAGCTTTTGACGACGCAACTTTAACCGTGCCAGTGAACGGTTTAAATTTTCAACCGACGACTAAGCGTTTGTCAGTGGTAGATTTTATTAGTTCTGTTGAACAGGCTCTTTTTAAACCACTACCCGAAGTTGCAGAGGAGGCTAGCAGGGAGACATTGTGGTGTCACCGCCAGACACCACACTTGCTAGGTGGTAGTTTTAAATCGGCCGCGGTCCATTAGTACATGTCGGACCCGCGTGTCGCCACTATGTGATCGCAGACCGAGCGCCACCACAAGGCAGGTCTCGAGATACGAACTAGCACTCGCCCCAGTTGTACAGACGACGTAGCTAGCGACTACACTGACGAAGCCTCGCTCCTTTGCCGAGCAGATAGTTAGAATAGCCTTCAGCTAAGTCAATGGCTACGACCTAGCAAGGCGCCATTAGTAACATTGCATGTATCTAAAGAGTCTCACTTGTATCGCCACAATCTCCAGATGTACCAAGAGGATGGATTAAAGTTAAGTATTCCAGAAGCTACGTACTTCTCTTTATAGCATTCATTACGTACCCTGTTTCAGACCTCACGCCATCCTGCTTTGACTTAGCGCGTGCCTTTCGGCTTCCTCTCATTGTGTCTAGGCTGTCTTGTCTAGACACAACAGACATGTCGTGTGTTGACCGGAACACTTCCATCCAAGAATAATTTCACAGTGGCTGACAGGGCTGCTTTACGTTCACATGAACAGGATACAAAGACCAACGGTTGTTTTGGAAAAGCGGGATTACGTTCAAAAGATGCAGTGTTTACAGACTGATTAAGCGTATCTTAGGATCGGTGTCTTAATTTAATAAACTTAATATTTATTACGTTTGATAGCGATATAATTATTATTTTGATCATTTCAGGGGTTAGTTTATTAAAAATGTCGGTTTTGGGGACCGGGGGGAAGATAGCTTTGAGAAAATGAGTGAAAGCTTCCCGAAGGAGAGATACTTGTGCAGGAGACTATCAAGAGTCACAATTCTTTTTGAGCTGTTCCCCCTAGCTTATATGACTTTAAGGTCAACAACTCCGACTGTAATAATGGTGCGCGACATATCGCGTAGCAAAACACCTTACTAATCTGTTGAGCTCTATAGTAGGTCGGTGCGAACACCATGTTAAGAACTCAGCGGATTTCTTACTTCGCTTATAGGGTATACGTTTGAACAGCTCTGACAGTCTAGTAAGTTTTCATGTGGCCTCTCTCTTCACTCGTGTTCCTCTGACTGATTAGTTACGGTTCACTGAGGTTAGGTTTAGTATTCAATTAACGAATCTGTTTCGACATGTGTTCACTTCAATTTACTTTCCATTCAGTGACCAGTACTAAGAGCAGACAGGTGGAGTTGCGATGGGAAATCTGCTGTCATCTGTTTTTTGTTTATGGAAGACTTTGTGCCTTGTAGTCGACGGCTTTAAAACCTCCGTGTTTTTTCAGATACGTAGACGATACTTTTGTTATTTAGCTACATGGCTGTGAGAATTTGAACGACGTTTTAGAACAACTGAATTCAGTCTACCCGAATATTTGTTTCACGTTGTAGATAGAAACAGATTGCCGTCTTCCCTTCCTTGATGTGTTGGTCTGGAGGAATACTGATGATACGTTGGGACATGCCGTTTTTAGTAAACCTATTCAAATTGACTTTATCTGCAGGTGATAATTGTCATCATCCGGCTGAACTTGAAGGGGTACTTCTTACCTTGGTTCACAGCGGCCAAGTCCTCCCGGACACTCACGGAGTGTCACCTGAGTTGGACCTTCAGCCAGCCGTTGTGACCGTGCGGTTCTAGGCGCTTCAGTCTGGCACCGTGTGACCGCTACGGTCGCAGGTTCGAATCCTGCCTCGGGTATGGATGTGTGTGATGTCCTTGGGTTAGTTAGGTTTAAGTAGTTCTGAGTTCTAGGGGACTGATGACCACAGATGTTGAGTCCCATAGTGCTCAGAGCCATTTGAACCATTTGGACCATCTCGACGTTATCTTTCGTCAGAACGGTTATAGTGAAAGACAGATCAGACGTGCGTGACGCTGTCGACAGAATGTGCATCGAGAGAGTGATGATATTAGCGAGGTGAAACCAAAGTCTACGACCCTTTTGCCTTACACAGGGAGTATGTCGCACTGAATTGGTCGTATTTTGCGGAAATATGATGTGTTTTCTGACCACAGTCTAAGACCAGGATGCTTTTAATGCAATGATAATTAAGACCGTAAGCCGTTGATAGGCATTGATACACATCAACGTGGACTGGTGAAAATGTGTGACCCGACCGGGATTCGAACCAGCATCTCCTGCTTACTTGGCAGACGCTCTATCCAGCTGAGCCACCGAGGGCACAGAGAATAGTGGGACAGCAGGGATTTATCCCTTGCACGCTCCTCGTGAGACCCACATTCCTGACTTAATGTCCACACGCTACATTCGTAGTGGCCCTGCCCATTACACTCATTACTCGCGGCAGACAATCGTACCGAGTCCCGTAAGAGTTCGGGCAATGCGTGTGCATCCAGAACAGGAGAAGAAGGGCAATGTCCGGTTAGCCTTAACTATATGAAGATGGTATCTGTTCTTTAGCACATGTCCGAAAGAACAGATACCATCTTCATATAGGGTGCTTTTAGGTTCCGCATAAGGCGGGTGTAAGCCGTATTCCTTGTAGTTGTGGCATGTCGTACGTTGATCAGACTCTCAGGACTGTTGAAGACCGATGTAGTGGGAATATGCGCCACGCAAACTTGCTATAGAGGAGGAAATTTGCCACTGCAGGACATCCTACGGAATATAACGACACGGAGATTCTGGTAAGCACTTCCAGGTTTTGGGATACTGTTGTTGAGGAATAAATTGAAATTAAATTAGCAAGTAACCTCATAAAAAGACATGGTGGTCTTTTTTTTAAAATTCTGCATGCAACTCTCGTCTCTTTCTCGTCAGAAATTAGAGGGACTGAGTTTATGCTATCTCACTCCTTCATAATTGGTTTCACTATCGATAACTTCTGACGTCGATCATATTTGGTTTGTGAAGGCGCTAGTGGTTACAGTGTGTGTGTGTGTGTGTGTGTGTGTGTGTGCGTGTGTGTGTGTGTGAGAGAGAGAGAGAGAGAGAGTGTTTTGTCATTTCGAAGTTTCTCTGTAAACAGAGCTTCTAATTTCCCTTGCACAGTGCTTATTTGCTGCAATTATGCCTTGAAAAGAACGGGATGTTGTCCTGTCACAATATCTGCGGTTGTCGACGACGTCACCCGGCTGCACTCCCAGAATTATGTGAACACTCTATACGCCGGGAGAAACTTAGGTCTTACCTGCAATCTGCTTTTATCTACCCGAAATACCCACATTTTCGTTACTTTATTAATCATCAAGATTGAAGCATTTTATAAGTTGTTCAAATTGAACTATGACTTGTCATGTAATTTGTGCTAACCACATGGATCTAGGTTTAAAAGTTATGTAACAACCAACACGTTTCGAGAGAAACTAGCCCTAATCTTCAGGCTAGACAAAGAAATTTTATAGTTTTAAACATACCTGAAGCTTAAAAGCAGGGCCAACGCAGGACTAAGTAGTTTATGTCTACCTTTAAAACTTGTCCTTTGCCTTCAACACTGGCTCCTTCAGCATTACACATCTGTACGTTGTCCCTGTGTATCGTCAGGCACATACACATGGTTGGTGAGGACCTTGTGTTGCGTCTACTTGTGTATCAGTAGTACTATACCCTGACCTGCAACCTCAGTCCACAACCCCACACGGCGCTATTGTGTCAGCGGTGAGACAACACAACTTACAAAGACTATTGGATTCGAAATACTGATTTCGAAAGCGCACCGAAGTGCTTGACTAGAACCACGTAATAATAATATTACACAGTTCTCAGTACAGAGAATGCTAGCCCTTTCTTCGTGGACATTAACTTCTTTTTCAATTTTCTGCTTAGTTTCTTTTACCGCCTGCTCTACATACAGAATGAATAAGGAGGGGAATACGTCACAGCTTTGTCTCATTCCCTTCCCGAGTGGTGACTCCTTTCACATTCTTCGACATTCTCTTTTTCATAATGTTTGCCTCGCTGTTTTTTTTATACCCCATGATTTCAACACATTAAAAATGTATTGCAGTGAACATCGCCAAAAACAGTTCATATGAATATTAACAGAAAAACATTTATTGATATTAACTTTTGAAATTTCGTAAAAATGCATCTAATGATTCAGGAAATACGTGCTTAAAGGACAAGTCTTTCACAGCAAGTTAGATTCTTGTATATAACGACTGATGTGTGTGTGTATATGTGTGCATTTCGTGCCTCTCTACATTCTACCTCTAAGGAAAGCTTTGAATTTTTTAACCGTTTCTTACAGCAGACTTAAAACAGTTATGAGATGTGGTTGAATGATTCAGGTACAGCCTGGTCCACATACTATCCTGCACGACTACATTTTTCGCCTGGTTTTAGACAATTGTATTTATGATATGATAACTAAATCAAGACCCTAAGCTATCGACAGGCGATGATATATATCAATGAGGACAGTTAAATACACTCCTGGAAATTGAAATAAGAACACCGTGAATTCATTGTCCCAGGAAGGGGAAACTTTATTGACACATTCCTGGGGTCAGATACATCACATGATCACACTGACAGAACCACAGGCACATAGACACAGGCAACAGAGCATGCACAATGTCGGCACTAGTACGGTGTATATCCACCTTTCGCAGCAATGCAGGCTGCTATTCTCCCATGGAGATGATCGTAGAGATGCTGAATGTAGTCCTGTGGAACGGCTTGCCATGCCATTTCCACCTGGCGCCTCAGTTGGACCAGCGTTCGTGCTGGACGTGCAGACCGCGTGAGACGACGCTTCATCCAGTCCCAAACATGCTCAATGGGGGACAGATCCGGAGATCTTGCTGGCCAGGGTAGTTGACTTACACCTTCTAGAGCACGTTGGGTGGCACGGGATACATGCGGACGTGCATTGTCCTGTTGGAACAGCAAGTTCCCTTGCCGGTCTAGGAATGGTAGAACGATGGGTTCGATGACGGTTTGGATGTACCGTGCACTATTCAGTGTCCCCTCGACGATCACCAGTGGTGTGCGGCCAGTGTAGGAGATCGCTCCCCACACCATGATGCCGGGTGTTGGCCCTGTGTGCCTCGGTCGTATGCAGTCCTGATTGTGGCGCTCATCTGCACGGCGCCAAACACGCATACGACCATCATTGGCACCAAGGCAGAAGCGACTCTCATCGCTGAAGACGACACGTCTCCATTCGTCCCTCCATTCACGCCTGTCGCGACACCACTGGAGGCGGGCTGCACGATGTTGGGGCGTGAGCGGAAGACGGCCTAACGGTGTGCGGGACCGTAGCCCAGCTTCATGGAGACGGTTGCGAATGGTCCTCGCCAATACCCCAGGAGCAACAGTGTCCCTAATTTGCTGGGAAGTGGCGGTGCGGTCCCCTACGGCACTGCGTAGGATCCTACGGTCTTGGCGTGCATCCGTGCGTCGCTGCGGTCCGGTCCCAGGTCGACGGGCACGTGCACCTTCCGCCGACCACTGGCGACAACATCGATGTACTGTGGAGACCTCACGCCCCACGTGTTGAGCAATTCGGCGGTACGTCCACCCGGCCTCCCGCATGCCCACTATACGCCCTCGCTCAAAGTCCGTCAACTGCACATACGGTTCACGTCCACGCTGTCGCGGCATGCTACCAGTGTTAAAGACTGCGATGGAGCTCCGTATGCCACGGCAAACTGGCTGACACTGACGGCGGCGGTGCACAAATGCTGCGCAGCTAGCGCCATTCGACGGCCAACACCGCGGTTCCTGGTGTGTCCGCTGTGCCGTGCGTGTGATCATTGCTTGTACAGCCCTCTCGCAGTGTCCGGAGCAAGTATGGTGGGTCTGACACACCGGTGTCAATGTGTTCTTTTTTCCATTTCCAGGAGTGTATTTGTGACCCGACCGGGACTCGAACCCGCGACCTCCTGCCTACATGGCAGATGCTCTATCCATATGAGCCACCGAGGGCACAGAGGGTAGTGCCACTGCAGGGATTCATCCCTTGCACGCTCCCCATGAGACCCACATAACCAACTTAATGTCCACACAGTACATTCGTAGTGCCCCTCCCCACTACACTCATTACTCACGGCAGACAATCTTACCGAGTTCCGTAAGAGTTCGGGCAATGCGTGTGCATCCAACTTAGGGTCTCGATTTAATTATCATTTCATTCTAAAAGAGCTGCATTTTCACCGATGGTATCTGTTCTTTCGGTCATGTACGAAAGAACACATACAATCTTCATATAATTGTCTTTATGGATTTTGAAGTATAGTCTCAGTTTCGTCGAACCAGTGTGGATTTGGTGATGGCCTCTATTGTACCCGCTAAAGTGGTATAAACACTCATTACTACACAGTAAATATGGATACGCAATTAACACTAGGCAGTTCAAAAAGCCAGTCCAAGCAGGATCGTTGTTAAGTTGTAGACACACATCACGAGAAGGATGCACATAGTTCATGGTCATTCATGTCCTTCAGAAATCGTGGTTCAAATGGCTCTGAGCACTATGGGACTCAACTGCTGTTTTCATAAGTCCCCTAGAACTTAGAACTACTTAAACCTAACTAACCTAAGGACATCACACACATCCATGCCCGAGGCAGGATTCGAACCTGCGACCGTAGCGGTCGTGCGGTTCCAGACTGTAGCGCCTTTAACCGCTCGGCCACTCCAGCCGGCTCAAAAATCGTGTATTCACAATCCAAACAGTTGTCCAAGTTGTACAAGTGAGATCAATAAGCAGTCCAGTCACGTATACAAAGCATCACGGAGATAAATAGTAGATATGAAGTGCCGTTCCTGTTGGCAAGGCATCTGATTATATTTCCCGCATGACGTCAAAGGCCAGGCCCGTGCGGTTGCCTTCGGGAACGTGTTATCAGCTCAGGTAAAATTTATGGACGTCTAGAAAGAATGTGGCTTTGTGCCTTCTGAGCACTTGTGGAAAGCGCGTCGTGATATAATATTCCAGACGTCTATGAGCGATGTATCCAGACCCTGCGCTGTAACTTTAAGTCTACTGTTCACTGCCCAGCTGGGATTTCACCCCTCTCTCCAATCACTGTTGCTGTCCATCACGGATCTGCGCCCTCACCCTTCATATTCATTTAAGTGTGGCAGCAGTTATTTAGACATCTCATCCTTGACCAATTGTATGGAGTGGTGGCGTATTTTACCTGACCAAACTCCTCAAGCTCTCGAAATGCACAGTAACAACTTGATTTAGACATTAAGTAAACTATTTGAATTGAAGATGTCAGTCTAGTGGCGTGACTCATCGAAACAAGATGGATATAAGAGGGTGAGTCAAACGAAAACCTTAAATATTTTTTTAAATATTATTTATAGTGCAGAAGTGGTACAAAGTTGTATCACTTTTCAACACAATCTCCCACACGCTCAATTCAAATTCCTCAGCGCTTACAAAGTGCATAAATTCCTTTAGAAAAAAATTCTTTTGGTAGTCGGCGCAACCACTCACGCACCGCGTGGTGTACCTCTTCATCAGAACGGAATGTCTTTCCTCCCATTGCGTCTTTGAGTGGTCCAAACATATGGAAATCACTTGGAGCAAGGTCTGGTGAGTATGGTGGATGTGGAAGACACTCAAAATACAGGTCCGTGATTGTTGCAACTGTTTTACGGGCAGTCTAGGGCCTTGCATTGTCATGTTGCAAAAGGACACCTGCTGACAGCAATCCACGTCGCTTTGATCAGATTGCAGGCGGCAGATGGCTTTTTAGGAGATCTGTCTATTCAATGGTGACCGTGGTCCCTCTAGGCATGTAATGCTCCAAAGTGATGCCTTTTTCGTCCCAAAAGAGAGTCAGCATAACCTTCCCTGCTGATGATTCTGTTCGAAACTTCTTTAGTTTTGGTGATGAGGAATGGCGCCATTCCTTGCTCGCTCTCTTCTTTTCCAGTTGGTGGAAGTGAACCCAGGTTTCGCCCCCAGTAACGATTCTTGCAAGGAAGCCTTACCTTCTCGTTCAAAGCGCCGAAGAAGATCTCCACAAGCATCAACACGTCGTTCTCTCATTTCAGGAGTCAGCTGCCGTGGCACCCATCTTGCAGACACTTTGTGAAACTGGAGCACGTCATGCACAATGTGGTGTGCTGACCAATGACTCATCTGTAAACATGCTGCAGTGTCATTCAGTGTCACTCGGAGGTTTTCCTTCACTATGGCTTCAACTGCTGCAATGTTCTGTGGAGTCACAACTCGTTGTGCCTGACCTGGACGAGGACCATCTTCCATTGAAGTCACACCATTTGCGAACTTCCTACTCCATTCGAGACTATCTGCTGTGACAAAGACGCATCACCGTACTGTACCTTCATTCGTCGATAAATTTCAATAGGTTTCATACCTTCATTACACAAAAACCGAAGAACAGAACGCTGTCCTTCCATGGTGCAAGTCGCAAGTGGGGCGGCCGTCTTTATACTAGAACTGCGACGGTATGTGTGCATCTGCACTATGCTGCCACCTACAGGCCATTCTGCACGCTGTTTGTAGCACGCTTACCAACTTACAGGATAACGGCGCGAAATTTCGATTTATTATTACAAATTTAAAGTTTTCGTTTGACTCACCCTTGTATAATACATCCTGAGGGTCTACACGGCTCAAAATGTTGGAAAGCAACAACGAAACAAGAACGAGTGCTGTGTGGAATGGCAATACACACATTGAGCCGATACGTTGGTGTCAGAAGGTTGCTCCATGTGAATAACGAGCATGTATTTGATCGAATGAGAGTGACAGCAGTCACCAACAAACTAAACAAAACATTCTTGTGTGATATGGGAACGTAACCAAAAGCGTTATTAGTACTTGGGAAACTAACAGGGATGCGGTGGACGCGCGGACTAATCGCTATGGAACAAGACGCACAACATAACCCACCAATAGATGTTTTTTACAAAGTAGCTGTTACGACTTATTTGTAAAAGAGGCAGTCTCTTTATTACATCATTCTCGACTAACCATATCATGGATTCGAGAGGAAGACGATTCCAATCTCTGTTCGGCCACCCTGATTTATTTTGATTTTCCGTGTGTCCCTTAAATCGCTCCAGGCAAATTCCGGGTTAGTTCCTTTGAAAGGGCGCTCATATTTCCTTTCTCACCCTTAACTACCGATCCGAACTTGTTCTTCAGCACTAAAGACTTCTTTGTCGATGGGACATCAAAACGTATTCTTCCTTGATTTCATACAGTTTTTTACACTATGTGGTTTGGATAGAGACTGTGCTTCTTGTCTGCAGACATTAGGGGAATTGGTCACTGTGCGTAAACAGCTGGCAGCTGCGTTGACCATGATCAACAGGCTTTAGACTACTGCCCAAAGCACCGGGAACCTGTGAAAGCAGTAGTGTTATTCGAATCCCCTGGTTGTCATTGCGACTTCCAAAACGCAGCTTCTGACTGGTCTGTTTTCAATGAAAAGAGAGAGGCGGACCGTGATATGTTCGAGTGACTGACTTCTTACGCCTTGGCAACAGGTGTGACTTGCTACTGTGCGTTGTTAGCACCCCTGAGCCAACAAGGGATGTCTGTCCTGTTTGGCCAGTGGTCCGTTTTCGCATCCAAAACACAAGAGACTATATCGGATGCGAGCTTTTGACATCTGGTATCACGTGGGGAGTTGTAGGATTCTCCTTATAGGTCAGACGTGAACTACACGCAGGAAACAGTTACAACGGTAACGGAATACGTGTGGAGTTGTTTAGAGGAATTCCCTGTTGGGATCAGAGATGAATTGTCTGCCAAAATCGAAGATACATCGGCCACATTATTCTCTGAGAACGCTTGTCACCGCAGAAGGGTAACAGAAGAAGTTAATATGATGTTAGTAAACTGCAGATGCATACACAGTAAGGTCTCAGAGTAGATATCGCTTACTGAAGGCTGTATTGCGCGTAAGGTATTAGGAACAGAAAGATATATGAAATCGGAAGTGAACAGCAACGAAATCGTAAATTCAGATTGGAATGTTTATCGTAAGGATAGGCTAGTCGCCATTGGTGGCATCGTATTTATTGCAATAAGTAATTCGACAATAACTAGCGATGTTATCACGGACTTCAAACGTGAATTAATGTGAGTGGAATGAAGCATCAAGGGTGGGTCAAATATGGTAATTGGATGCTTTTACAGACCACCTGCGTCAGGAGCAGTAATGGTAGAGCCCTTCAAGAGAGAACTTGCAGAATATTGTAAATAAGTGTCCTAATCATGCTACTGTAATATGAATTGACTTCAATATGCCAGTTTTGGAGAGTCATCCGACAAAAACTGATCACAGAGACAAGGATTCGTGTAACATTATTCTGAATGACTTGTACTAAAACTACCGCAAGCAGATAGATAGATACCCAACTTATGGTAGTAACGCCTTAGACCTCCTAGCAACAAATGGACGTGAACTTTTCGAAATGGTTAACATAGCGGGGTGCCAGTGATCACAATGCTGCGATAGCATCTATTAATACGGGCAATATAAGGAATATTAAGGAAGGTGGGAAAATATCTTTGCTTAGCAAGAGTGATGGGACACAAAACTGCTGAGCATCTGAGTGGTCAGCATCAAATATTCAGTGTTGGGACGCAGATGTGCAGCACAAATGGAAAAAAATGAAGAAGCATTGTGCAATATGTCCGAGTAAGGGATGCTGAGCACCTATCGTGGTTTAATAGCAGCAAAACTGTTATGTAAAATTCACCCCAAATTCAAGAGAAGTCGAAACCTAGCTGACGAACAAAAATTCAACGAAGCGAAAACGAGCGTAAGGAGAGCATTAAGAGAAACGTGAAATGACTTTGAAAGTAAAGTTTTGCCAACCGATCAGACTAAAAACCGTAAGAGGTTTTCGTCTTATGTAAAATCAGTCAACTGTTCGAAATCATCTATTCAGTCTCTCAGTCATCGTTTTGGCACAGAAACGGAAAATGACAGAGAGAGGGCTGAAATACTGAATTCGGTCTTCCGAAACTGTTTCACCGCGGAAGATAGTAATACAGTCCCTCTTTTCAATTGTCGTACGAACTTTAAAGTGGGAGATATTTAGATAACTCATCGCCGAACAGAAAAACTACAATCGATTTGTGATGGAAAGATGTTAGGGCCGGATTATGTGCCTGAAAGATGCTACAGAGATTATACGTAAAAACTTACTCCCCTTATAGAAGCAGTTTGTTGTAAATCGCTGCAGCAACGAACGGTACCTAGCGACTGGAAAAAAAATTGCAAATCATTCCCGTTTTCAAGAAGGATTTTAGGACAGCTGCACACAATTATAGACCTTTATCGTTGACGTTAATCTGTTTTGGAATTACCGAACATGTTTTATATTAATGTAGTATGAAGTTTTGGAGACCGTAAATCTCCTGTGTAGAATTCAACATGGATTTCGTAAAGAGGGATCTTGCGAAACCCAGCTCTCTCTGTTCTCCACAGCGCTGTCGACTTCAGCGCTCAGGTTGATGCTGTTTCCCTCGACTTCAGGAAGGCGTTTTAGACAGCCCCCAGCCCCACACTGCCGCTTAAAGAAAAAAATACGAGTTTACCGAATATCAGAACAGATTTGTGACTGGATTCAAGACTTCTTTAGACAGATCTCAACACATCGACATTAACGGAACAAAATCGACAGATGTAAAGGTAACTTCGGGGTACCCCAAAGTAATGTGATAGGACTGTTACTATTTTCAGTGTGTATAAATTATCTAATAGAATGCGCCGGAAGCTATTTGAAGCTGTTCGCAGATGATGTGTCATCACTTCTGTCTCTAAGCTGGTCGTAAGTTGTATTCCAAAAATAAACAGCATAGAGAAAGAAGTGATGACACTTTCTGCAGGACCTGACAATCATTTTGCAGGACAATGCTCAAGCACGTACAGTGCAAGTTGTTACTGATTTGTTTGACAAATGGGGCTGCTAAGTGCTATACCACCTACTGCACTCCCCTGACTTAAGCCCTCGTGAGTTCAACTCGATTTCTAAACTGAAGGATACACCTCACGGCATTCGCTTCAGAACTGCTACAAATTCGTCGGGCAATAGACCGCGCCCTTCGAACTCTCAACACAACTGGCACTGCTAAGAGTATCCTACGACATCCACATCGCTGACAACGGCAACGGGTTATACACAATGCTGGTGACTACTTTGGAGGTCAGTAAAACTTTGAAATACATATCTGTTTCGTACGAGCTGTAAATAAATAGTTGCCACTATTAAAGTTCCAGCCCTTGTATCCGGAGCTACCTTAAGTGTAATGACCGTATAAAACAAATAATAGGGAAAACAGATGCCACTCAGAGATTTACATGAAGAATCTCGAGTGAACGTAATTCATTTACTACAGAAGTGGCTCACAGGGCGCTTGTATTTTTCATCAACCTGAGATCATTCCCAGGTAAGAGGAGGGATAGAGAAAAACCAATGAAGAGCGTCACGTTTCGTCACGGGATCGTTTTGTCGACGCGAGAATGTTACAGAAGCGCTCAGCACACTGCATTGGCAGACGCAGCAAGAGAGCCCTTTTGCATCACGCGCACATTTAATACTGAAATTCAGAAGGAGCACTTTCCGGGAAGAGTCAAACAACATATAACTTCCTACCACATATTGACCACAATGAGGCGCCATTCGTGAATGGCGGAGGGAAGGTCGAAACAGTTGCTGGTAACAGAAGTACTCTCTGTCAGACTGCTTGCGGAATATTGATATAGGTGTAGACCGGTTTATCGTTGCCCCAGGTCACTGTGATTTACTTTGCCGTAGGTTATTACTGAAGCTGTTACGGAAGTTTGTTCTCCGAGATGCAGTGCCTGTAATGTTAGCTACAGCAATCATTTTCTCTTTAGAAACAATATTTTTATTGAGTTGTTTTGTTTGCAGCGTCTGTACCTGCGAAATGTTTCATTTGCAGTCAGATGTAATTCTAGGTTCCCAGTTGTGACTTTTATGCAGGTAACTTAATTTACCCAAGAGGTTTTTACGCAGACACCCTACTGAGGTAGTTCACTGGAGCCAAATTAGAAGACCTTACATTTTTGCTGAAGTGTAAGGCTCATGATTGTAACCTAATATTTACGTTTTCAATAAATTCAGTGTGCGGCTGATCCCGGCGGAGGTTCTAGTCCTCCCTCGGGCATGGGTGTGTGTGTTTGTCCTTAGGATAATTTAGGTTAAGTAGTGTGTAAGTTTAGGGACTGATGACCTTAGCAGTTGAGTCGCATAAGATTTCACACACATTTGAACATTTTGAACAATAAATTCAGTATTCATCTTAAGCAAGGAAGCAGCCAGGGACATGAGAATCCACTTAGCACAAAGTTGTGTCGCAAAACATCCAAATCTGCATCAGTATGGAGTACACGCCCGCAGAGAAGCATGAGGGAAGATAATGACTTACACCCATTGGTTTGTGGCATGTACCTTTCCATCTGAAACACATAACAATATACGAAGAAGCCTATTCGACACAAAAAAATTACAAAAATCACAGGCAGGTGCAACATTACAACACTTATCGATAGAGTTTAGATTAACACCAGCGACGACAATTCTGGAGCGACGACAATGAGGACTGAGCAAATCGGACAATGTATTCCGCAAACTCGTACCATTACAGGATTTTCCTTCCAGTATTCTGCCTCCCCATCGAAGTATTCAGTGCTGCCCTGTCAGTTTAGAGAAAAAAACTGAATTCAGGTTGTATGTGCTGTACGCATGGGCGAAAAATACTGCTTCTTCTCCTACTTAATCACTTTACTCGCATCTCGGTAGCTACTATTCAGAAGAGCCACGTCTCAAAGCAATTTTCGTTGCCAATGACGGTTTCCTGTTAGGAAAAAAGCCACAGAGATGGAATTTCGGATCGCCGCAGCAAGATAAACACTGATACCTGTTACCACAAAAAAGTGATCTTCTCTGATCTCGCCGGTGTAGCGATTCCGAAGACCGCGCGGTAAACGTCCCGTGGCGTCAGGCGGCTTTTGGGGAGCCTCTTTCACGCGCGGCCTTCGCATGTGAGCCGACCTCGGCGGCTGCGACGAGCTTCCAGATTACACGGCTGCGGTGTGAGCATTATCTGTAATTTAAACGCAGTGGCGGCGCAATTAACGCGGACCGGCGATTATGCGGGGCGGCCGGCGTCGGCAGGTGCCTCGTTCCCACGGCGGACCGGCCTCGCCCGTGCAAACACGACAATTAATGGCCGACACGGCAGGTTTACGAAATTAATGGCCTGCCGAATTCCTCAAACGACGGAACGTGGTGTTTAGCCTCGCTTTCGAAAGCCTACATTGCATGAAGATTATATCAAAGAGCTGTTTTATCAGTCACTTGGGTTACGCGCTTTGTATAAATATCGATTTTGCAGCGATTACAATTTACCTCTTGCACAATCAGTTTCTGTGGTCAGATCATAATCTGTTGTCTCAAAAGCCTCCTCTTACCGTACCGGCATTTTTGTAACAATTCGCCGGCCGGGGCGGCCGAGCGTTTCTAGGCGCTTCAATCCGGAACTGCGCGAATGCTACGGTCACAGCTTCAAATCCTGCCTCGGGCATGGATGTGTATGATGTCCTAAACTTGTTTATGGTCGGTCATGGCCCATCGAACATAGGCCGGTGTGAGGTGGAGGTTACCTCATTAAGTAGTGTTTTAGACATTGTACATATGTACTGTTTGTGTTTTCCTTTTTTTCGTTTATAAATGTATAGCTATGGTGTTCTTTTAATCATTGACAAAGGTCTTCTTAGGCACATGTGGGTTTTATTGTTCTGAAGAAGGTGTAGTTATCTACGCCGAAACCTAGGTTAACACTAGGTGTTTTTTTTTTCGCAATCGCGGCGGGTTTCTAGCTTTTTAATATATAATCCTTAGGTTAGTAAGGTTTAAGTAGTTCTAGGTTCTAGGGGACTGATGACCTCAGATGTTTAGTCCCATAGTGCTCAGATCCATTTTTGTAACACATCGAATGCGTTACCGAGATCAGTCTTTACGCGACGTACTCAAGAAATTTTAATTATCAACATGAAAAAATACAGTATAGTTCCATAATTCTAATTTTTTGTTTGTTGCAGCTACACCTCTTCAGTCCAGATTGCATTGAAATCCATGCCCCACAGTATCGTAGCTGTAGCTTGAGGAGCGAAAAAGTGTAGGAGTCTACTAATAACATGAAGTGAACTGAATTCTGCATTTGTAATGGCCCAGGGGTAACGTCTTTGATTAGTAGTAGAAACGTTCTCAGTCCTGGTAGTAGATAGTGTCGGAAGTTCCATGCGGCTTTTCGCGGATGATGCTGTAGTATACAGAGAAGTTGCAGCATTAGAAAGTTGTAGGGAAATGCAGGAAGATCTGCAGCGGATAGGCACTTGGTGCGGCCAGTGGCAACTGACCCTTAACATAGACAAATGCAATGTATTGCGAACACATAGAAAGAAGGATCCTTTATTGTATGATTATATGATAGCGGAACAAACACTGGTAGCAGTTACTTCTGTAAAATATCTGGAAGTATGAGTACGGAACTATTTGAAGTGGAATGATCATATAAAATTAATTGTTGCTAAGGCGGGTGCCAGGTTGAGATTCATTGGGAGAGTCCTTAGAAAATGTAGTCCATCAACAAAGGAGGTGGCTTACAAAACACTCGTTCGACCTATACTTGAGTATTGCTCATCAGTGTGGGATCCGTACCAGATCGGGTTGACGGAGGAGATAGAGAAGATCCAAAGAAGAGAGGCGCGTTTCGTCACACGGTTATTTGGTAACCGTGATAGCGTTACGGAGATGTTTAACAAACTCAAGTGGCAGACTCTGCAAGAGAGGCGCTCTGCATCGCGGTGTAGCTTGCTGTCCAGGTTTCGAGAGGGTGCGTTTCTGGATGACGTATCGAACATATTGCTTCCCCCTACTTATACCTCCCGAGGAGATCACGAATCTAAAATTAGAGAGATTCGAGCGCGCACGGAGGCTTTTCGGCAGTCGTTGTTCCCGAACCACACGCGACTGGAACAGGAAAGGGAGGTAATGATAGTGGCACGTAAAATGCCCTCCGTCACACACCGCTGGGTAGCTTGCGGAGTATAAATGTAAATGTAGATGTAGATTCCGCCAGTGTTTAAATTTTGATTAATAGTCAGTATTGGCGGGCGAAGACTTCCAGCATAAGAAAGCCACCCTTGTTCTGCCAACGATCTTGTCAAAGAGGGCGGGGGAGCGGACAAAAGTACATGGCACTCTCTTGTGTTGGGGGTGGGAAACAGCCCCTAAAGGCGGAAGAATCAGCAGTGATCAACGGCATCAGGGTGCAGAAGCCAATGGAAACCACCGCATTCAAATGGTTCAAATGGCTCTGAGCACTATGGGACTCAACATCTATGGTTATCAGTCCCCTAGAACTTAGAACTACTAAAACCTAACTAACCTAAGGACATCACACACATCCATGCCCGAGGCAGGATTCGAAACTGCGACCGTAAAAGTCGCGCGGCGCCGGACTGAGCGCCTAGAACCGCTAGACCACCGCGACCGGCAAACCACCGCATTAAAGACACGTAATGTGTATTCACAGGACATGTGGCATGTAATTGGAAAGTGTCATGTTTATCTCTCCATTGGCAAAAGATTCCGGAATAGTCCCCCATTCGGATCTCTGGGAGGGCACTGCCAAGGAAGAGGTGACAATGAGAAAAAGATAGTTGAATCAATGAAAGGATAACGTTCTGCGAATCGAGGAGTGGAATATCATAAGCTTGAACGTGGTGGGGAAACTAGAAAGTCTGAAAAGGGAAATGCAAACGCTCAATATAGTAGGGGTCAGTGAAGCGAAATGGAAGGAAGACAAGGATTTATGGTCAGATGAGTGTAGGGTAATATCAACAGCATCAGAAAATGGTATAACGGGAGTAGGATTCGTTACGATTAAGTAGGTAGGGCAGTGTGTTACTGTGAACAGTTCAGTGATAGGGTTGTTCTTGTCAGAATCGACAGCAAACCATCACCAACAGCGAAGTTTCAGGTATATATGCCGAAGTCGCAAGCTGAAGATGAAGAGATAGAAAAAGTATATGAGCATATTGAAAGGGTAATACAGTACGTAAAGGGAGACGAAAATTTAATAGTCATGGAAGAAGGGAATGCAGTTATAGGGGTAGGAATAGAAGAAAAAGTTACAGAAGAATATGGGCTTGGGACAAGGAATCAGAGAGGAGAAAGACTAACTGAGCTCTGTAACAAACTTCAGCTAGAAATAGCGAATACTATGTTCAAGAATCAGAAAGGAGGAGGTATACATGGAAAAGGCCGGGTGATACGGGAGGATTTCAGTTATATTACATCATGGTCAGACAGAGATTCCGAAATCAGATACTGGAATGTAAGGCGTACCCAGTAGCAGATATATACTCATGTCACAATTTAGTAGTGATGAAGAGTAGGCTGACGTTTAAGACATTAGTCAGGAAAAATCAATATGCAAAGTGCGAGGTGCCGGGGCTAGCAGAGTACTTAACACTAAATTCTTCCAGAATCTACATAAGTAAATGATGCTCTAAGCCCCCCCCCCCCATTCTAACTCCGACTTTTGCTGTTGCACATGGATTAAAAAGATACGCGAACTGACTGTAATCAACCCTGCAAGTGGAGTAGAAAAGAGTTTGGCACCTGCAATAATGTAATTTGATAAATAAGTTAAATAAAGGAAGGTTTCATTAATGTAGTGAGAAATGACAGGGTTGCTCTACCGGTTAACAGAATGAAAGTTCTGTCCAAAATAACAATATGATTTATTAAGACTAAACACAAAATAATAAACAAAAACACATGAAACATGTACAATACATCAAATTGGCTCAAATTGGATACTCAAATAAATGCTGTGAAGGTGAAGTTGTCCCTAAACTAGATTGTGACGTTTATGACGAAGTGGTATGTGGAGCCAATTCCCTGCAACTCAAATCTTAAGAGAGACACAAGCTAACCCAACATTAATTGCTGCTACATTAGTGAGAACTCAGACAGTGAACACCCAAGATAGAACAAAGTTAGAAAAGACGAACAGGCGCGCTCTGCTGAGCTCTGATTATCGCCTAGCAAAAATGCCTGCTTTGCCGGTGCTGCGGACGTATATTACCAAGCTGTCTTCTTAGCTGCAAGGACACGATCTGGCGTACTGGAAGCGATGGATGGTTGCTTCGACGTCCCATCGTGGTGATGATAATGCCGCGAGTATAGCCTGAAACAAATTGTCCTGGTCTCGTTGTTCCAGACTAAAGACTTCCTATCAATACAAATGCGCCTCTGAGGGGGACGAAGAAGGCTCGCCACACAATCACTGACGGTACAGTGATTGATTTTCACAAGCAAAGTCACACAGTAACTCCGATACAGTCAACTTTAGCCAAAACTGCCAAGACAGACGACATAGGCCGCTTGTACGCAGAACGCTCAATTGCCAACTGTACTCGGAAAGTTACGTTGAAGTCGAAACTTCAGCAACTTCGTTAAACAGTTACAATCAAATAAAAGTATATTAGACAGCCAACGGAAAGCAGCGCGAGCTCCGTGTGGTAACCTACTCCGACTGAAAGGCGAGAGCCGACTCCCCACAAGAGCACCTGTACAAACCGAACACAGGACATTCCCACCCCCACGACAGTGGCCGTGGTTAACCGTTCCGATCAGCAACTCGAAAACCGGCGGAAAATTCCACTGTATTGCCGGAGCACTACCATTCCACCAATGGAGATTCTTGGCGCCAATTTCTGCGCCGATTTTGCTACATCACAGAGCTATGCCCTGAGCAAGCCAATCACAATTTTGCAGAAAGCGCGGGAATTCGCCCGCCACAACTGCCTGGGTACACAAGTCATTCCCACGCCTCGCTGGTAGCCCGCCAGAAAGTGTTTCTGTGAAGTAACGGAACCTCTAGCCCAGCCGCTACTTCAGGGCGTGTCTCAGCCGCTATTCTACAATGTCGGCATCTGGAAAGCATTCACTCGACTCCCTCACACCCGTCGGCTTACTCTTTCAAGATCAGCAGAGCTCGCCTGTCACTGGATGACACGGGTGATGAGAGACGCTGTATGGGAAGTCCGCATGTGAAGAAATAGCAACTTTCCACCACTTGGAATTAGAGAGGAAAATCGTAACACAGAAATATGAGAGGGGGCTCATGCCACCTCTCATAGCCCCTACGCCATTTTAGATTTGCAATTGGTGAGCGGTTGGCTCACTTAGGAGCAAAGTAGTGAGTCAATCGCCCAAGAACAATCTTGCAAACTGACTCCACATGCCACACTCTATAAAGAAAATCACTGCAACTGAAAAATGCAGCTCATAGAGGGAGGATTATTTATGATAGCCAACGTCACCTTCTTAATATGAAACTCTAACACACTCACATCACACATCCATACCCAGGGACCCCTTTCCAAACACCGATTCACACAGACATTCACGCTCTAAATATGGCCCGGGCATGTGAGCCAAATATGCAGCAGTTTATTCTTTACAATCAGAGTTGGAGTGCTCCGCAATTAAATGCCCAAGATGTTACAACAATTTGAATCATTAAACTAACCTGAACCCACTCACACATGATACTATTTAACAATCTCTTTGTGAGCTTTCAGAATGTAATGACAACCTCCGATTCATTCTGTCTCCCTGCAGCAAGAATAACCTTTACAAAATGTTCCCTGAACTGATGGTCCATTCACAATGACAGTGGTGGTATCTGCTTCAGTTTATGGCGACTTCAGGCACACTATTTGCATACACACAACAATAAATACAAAATACAAAAAAAAACAACATGGTGTGGAGAACAATACAGTAATTTGTGATTTGTGCGCCTTACTCTATCACTTACATAAGAATTACAGTGTAAAACACAAACACATACAAGGTATAACATACATTACAAAAACAACACTGGAGAAAGAAATTTAAGAAAAAAAACAAGGTTCATGGGGCGTCAAGTTGTGCTTGCACATTGCACAATGTTCACGACTGTGCTGAGAATGAGGCACTAAATCACATTGTTAGAAATATTCGAAGCACTTCACAAATTCGTTAGTTTCTCTTAAGGGGGTTGGTATGTTCAGTCATATGCATTGATGCACGTGGTTCCATGTCTTGAGCATCGGAGGGGGGCCACAGTACTGACATCACATAGGGCTAAACGTCGGGTGTTGTTGCTACGTTCTTGCAACAGCAAAAGGTTGTGCTGGAGTATCTGCAGTACTCTGTTGAGATTGCAGCAAGACCCACGCATATGATAACGGCAGTACGGTAGGAAGACATAGTGATAGGCTCTCCTCATGTCGATTAAATGTCTCTGAGGTCTACTAGTTGGAATGCATCACTAGTCCAGATCTCTTCTCTCCCTGGACAGTACTTTACGTTTCCCAATATAGAAGTTCAACGAGGGATGATGGCACATGGAGTGACTCCACAAGTGTGTGAGGTCATCCAGACAGGATCGAACTAGGAGTGACGATTGCTACAACTGCTCTCTAATAGAGAGGAGAAGTTAGAAATGAGACAATTCATTTGTTAGAGTTTGTGGCACGATACTGCTTTGTGTATGCAGATCTGCCAATGCTAGTGAGTTGTAAAAACCCAAACAGTTGAGTATATAGCGTCCCTTTCTGTCCTGAGGCACATGAGGCGCAGGTTCTGACACCATATGTGATCTTCTTCGTGTACTCACGACAACGTGGTCTGCCGCAGGGAATCCCTCCAAAAGGATGCTGCGCCCGGAGAGCTAGCTGGCTGTCGCGTGTGGGTCGCGTGTCAGTGTCAACGGCCAGCCTCACTTTCGCTTGTGGCCCGGCGAGGATCCCGCCTAATCCCTCAGGTATACGGCCCGGTGACTGTCAGCTTGCAGGACTGGACGCTCTTTTCGCCCTTCTCGTTAGGTGGCACGCTGACGCTCCCCTTCTTCCAGGTAGCCGAAAACCTCTTGTTTTTGCTCTGGCTGGCCTCTGCATTGCCACGATACCCGTCATCTGCACAATTCTGACAAAAATCTTGTGCCTAACATTTTCCCATGACCTTCTATGTTATAATAAATTTACATAACGACACATTGATGGTCCGTCATTTCAGACACTCTTATTTTACTTTTATAGTTATTAATCTATAGCTATCATTATAACAAAATCTTGGTGTATCTAATCTAGACATGGAAATAATTTATCTTGATATTTGTGTAGAGACGGATCTCACTATTGTATATGGCATGTGACAACTGATGCTATGTATTGGATGAACAACTGAATGTGCGGACCCACACTAATATTACTATTAATTATATAGATCGACAGTAGACATGCTCAAGAATTAACTACCATTTGCCAACGACCTACATTCTATTTCTTTTGACTAAATTATGTTGTTATACAGGTCGAAGTTTTACTGTGCTATAAAGAACATGCAACCATTCTACTTTCGCTCACCCGTCGTTCCTCCATCTCGGGTCTGTGGTTTGGTGACCTGAAAAATAGCATCCCAACAGGCGCACGCCAATCACTTGTGGTAGGAAACCACCACAATATTAAGGATCTAGTTATTGTTAAATCTTAATGTTTAACTTATCCTAGTATATGGTTCTCTCTCTCTCTCTCTCTCTCTCTCTCTCTCTCTCTCTCTCTCTCTTTACCTTATACAACACTCTTACATAATTCCTGTTACGCTGAGATGTCTCGCTGTTCGCCGCTATTGACGACACTGATGTGCGCGCCATACGACATGGCCTCCGAGTTCTCACTACGCCTCACTGAAACTCCAGAGACTGGGTTAGCCATGGCTATGCAAGACAATAAATTTATAGTTTCAACTTCTTTTTCTATGGGATGCGGTTTTCGCGATTAAAGCGCCCCTTTCCAGAGGCAATGTAATATGACCAAGCCAGGACTGGCTCCTGTTGAGGATTCCGTCGCCCACCACACACCAGCTACACAATATGTCACCAATCTCCAAGTATAATTCCTTGGTTATTCATCTGTGACAGTCACAAGCAGCACGCTAAATCCCCAACCAGCACATTGGCATGGTAGGCTTTATGCCCGCATTTCTACTGTCTAGAGCACCATTGGAGTCAAACGCTCAGAGGTTCACACCGACTTACAAGACAACGACACTGTAAAAACTATACTGCCCATATTCATCCTCGAAATCACGCAATATACCACAATCTTGGCAGTGCTCTGACGCGTGCCTGCAAGCATTGGTATGAACGTCTCACGAACTGGTTGTGGCCGCTATGGAGCGTATCACGACTTCTCAGAACGCTCCTAAGAGCACGTTCTTGTATGCGCCCGTTTGTGCGACATCTCGTCACGTATCATTATCCCTCAACATGGACACCAGACAGGAAAGGAGAAAAACATTGCTCATGGAAAGGTAGTGTCTCTTACTCCATCGACATTGGAAGTCGCGAATTTAAACAAAAAAGGATAGCAGCAGTAAATTCTGATGCGAGACAACGCAGCGTGTTAATACTTTAGCAATCTTAATCTATTAATGCAACGATTATTGTTCCCCGAAGAAAGGTTCATATATTTGTCTATTCTACTATGCACACCACTTACACTACTACTATTCCACGAACTCCTTTATGTGAGACATGTGGTGGAGTCCTATGGACTTCTTACCTTTCAGCGTCTCCAATTCATAAGCATTGTGGTGAGCTGCTCTCCTTATATGGTACGGGCCGTTGTAAACAGAATAGAATTTTTGGCATTTCATTTTTTGTCTGTTCGAAAGTCGGAAAGACTTCACGAGCACCCTTTGTCCAATTTGGAAGTGTCGTAGACGAGCTCCCCTGTCGGCACGTCTCTTCCTGACCTCTGCTGCAGCCCGTATCCTCTTGAGAGCCAAATCCACTATGGCTTGGTGCTGCGTTCGCGCCCTTGGTGGGAAGTTTACGACCTCGGTTATCAAGTCCTTAGGAATCTGGTTTTTCAGTACTGTAATGGGTGCCAATTTTGTCATCCCATGGGGTGCCTCATTGATCACCTCATGGAAGTCTTTAAGGAAAACGTCCCATGTCGTGTGCTGTTTGTTACAGTACAACCGGCACAAGTTTCCGAGTTCCTTAATAACCCGTTCTGCAGCATTCGAGCTCGGATGGTGTGAAGATATAAAAATGGGATCAATTTGACATCCACGCAACGTCTCCTTCCATGTTTTTGACTTGAACTGTGGCCCGTTATCAGAAATAATTCTACTCACATGACCAACCTGTGGTAGGAAATCCCGGATTATGGCTCGTGGTACAGTTCGTCCTGTCGCCCTCTTCAGTGGCGTTAAGGTAACGTATTTGGACGTTAGTTCAACAAACACGAATACGTAAGTATATCCTCTTCTTGTTCTTGGCAAAGGCCCCATCAAATCTGTTGCCACTATTTGTCTTAACGTGATCGGTACGATTGGGTACAATGGTGCCTGCATGCTCACAGTGGTGTGCTTAGCCTTTTGGCAGTCTTTACACACCGACAGTACCCTCCGAATTCGACGCTCCATGTTTCGAAAGTAACACATGGTCCTTAGCTTGATATTGCACTTGCGTGGTCCGAAGTGTCCATAGCTGAGGTGAGTATGCCATATAACCTTGTTTAGTAGGTGTTCAGAGATGCATACCCCCCATTCAGTGTCATTGGCATAATTTCGGTGGAAAATTATGCCTTTCCGCAAGAGGTAGAACTGCCTGATGGTGGCGTGTCTTCTGTCTATCCATTTCTGTTTCAATAACACTAGGGCAGGGTCCTTGTCTTGCTCCTTCTTGATGTCCTACATACTACAGGTAATAAAATATTCAAAGGCTACTCTCTGCATATAGAAAAGGTAGTAGTGATTTTCCTCCAGATCTTCTTCCATGTTGTGCTCAAATCCGATCGGTGACCGTGATAAGGCGTCTGCAATAATGTTCTGACTGCCGAGGATATATTCTATCGAAAAGTTGTACTGCAGTAGATATGATGCCCACCTAATGAGCCGCCTGTGATTAAGCTTTGCAGTCATCAGGAACTCGAGTGCCTTGTGGTCTGTGTAGACCCTCGTCTTGCGACCAAACAGAAGGTATCTGAATTTTTCAAACGCCCATACAATAGCCAGCGCCTCTAACTCGGTTACTGAGTAATTCCTCTCACTCTTGGCTAGTACTCTGCTACCAAACACAATTGTCTTCCACACGCTGTTTCCTTCATGTACATAGTCTTGGAATACCATGACACCCAGACCTGAGTATGAACTGTCCGTTACTATGCAAAGCTCTTCTGCTAAATTAGGGTGTGAGAGGATGGGTGCTTGTAATAATGCGAATTTTAATGCTTTCCATTCGGATTCGGCCGCCTCATCCCATTCCCAAGGAATCTTCTTTCCTGTAAGTTGATGCAACCTAGGACTGCTCTGAGGTTTGACATGTATAAAGCGGTTGTAAAAATTTATGATCCCCAAGAACCCCCTTAACTGCTTCTTTGTCGTAGGAATGGGAAACTTTTCAATCGCTTCGATCTTTTCGGGATTTGGCGCAATGCCCTCACCCGTGATGATATGTACTAGAAATTTGACAGAGGACGTCCCAAAATTCGATTTTTCGATATTGATAGTCACTCTGCATTCCTTGAATGTCGCAAGGAGTTCACCGAGGACCGCATTGTGCTCTCCCCAAGATTTCTCCGCGATCAGCAAATCGTCCACATAGCTGGTTACATGACGTTTCAAATTATCGCTTAGTATGCCGTATGGTAGACGACGAAACCAGTAACATCTTCCAAATGCTAAAAAGGCTGTGTACTGTCTGCAATTTGGATGTAGCTCGATCTGCCAGAAAGTCGATTTTAGATCAACTGATGAGAAGATTGATATTCCATGGAAGTTTTGTAAGAATTCCTCTAATCGTTCCGGTCTGTCTGTTTCGGGTTCTATTATGGTATTAATTTGTCGCAAGTCCAAGACTAAACGAATACTACCATCTGCCTTCTCGGCTACTCTTAACGGGTTATTATAGGCTGAAGCCGTAGGTTCTATTATTCCTTCACTCAGCATTCGCGTAATTTCAGCTGCTACTTTCTGTCGATATGCCAAGGGGATTGGGTAGGGTGGCACACGAAACTGGTTGTGCGGACGTACACGGAATTCATATTGGAAGTTCTTTATTGATCTTGTCTTGGGAATGAGAACCTCCGCATGTTCTACTAGTAACTTATGAAGTTCTTTGCGGTGGTCGCACCTTATATTCTTTATTGCTTCCACTTTTTCTCCTATTTTCTCCTTTACTTCTCCCATTATTACGACTTCATTCTCATGCGTGTCCTCTCCCCTACCCACAACATGGACCTGTTCTTCCTTTCTGTCTTTCTGACATGCATAGTTTATCCGTACACAGTTAGACGGTAGTTGACCTGGGATCAGCTGGTCGTCGAACTTAATGTGGACGGGATTTCCTTTCCTCAGAACCATTTCACCTCGTCCTAGATCAACTATCGCTTCATGCTCATTTAGGAAGTACGTTCCTATTATCATGTCGATCGCCAGATTTGGCACGATCCAGAAGTTAGACTCTATTTTGTGTCCTTGGCAGGAGAATTCCAGTCTTGTTTGTTGGGTGACCTCCGTACATTTACCCGCTAATGCCCCTTTTATGTTGGTTTTCTTAACCGGTAGGATAGGCCAGTCCACCTCCTGAGAGCACCTCTTGTATGCTGCCTCAGATATTGCTGTTATGTATCTTCCACTGTCTATTATCGCATTCATACTCTTTTCAGCTATTGCTACTGTGATAAGAGGCTGCCGATCCTGTCGAGGAGTTGTTTTACGTTCTTCGAGCAGGATTTCTGATAAATCTTCGTAATTTATCATCCGTAGTTGGCCAGGTCCAAGATTACGTGCGAAATTCCGGCGGCCTGTGTTCGCACTAGTCTGGCGTCAATCCTTTGGTAAGCTCCCCCTCCTCTGACGTGCATTAGGATTTGCGGGTCTAGTTTCAATCTCCTGGCTCCACTGTTGTCCTTGGTTTCGCTCTCTCCATTTACGGTCGCTTTGCCGTTCGTTATTCCTCCTATCCCAGATTCCTTGTCTAGATTGACCCTGTTCCCTAACGTTATGGTTTCTGTGTCTCTGCTTTCCATAACCTTGAATAGCGTAACATTGACTTCCGTAACCCTGGTTTCCTAACTGACCAGTGCGATTAGGCGATCTGTTGTCGTCTTCCCTTCCTGGCCCGTGGTACTTGTTACTTTGCCCCTTCTTCCTGTCCTTTGCGTCTTGTTTATCAAAGACTACTTCGAGTTCGCGCAATATACTCTTGAATGCTTCTATGTCAGATCCATACTTCCCGACAAGTGTCTGTTGGTACCTAACTGGCAATTTGGAAAAGCAAAATTTAATGATTTCTCCGTTGCTATATGGACTATCTAAAAATTGATTCTTCTTAAGTAAATCATCAAGAAATTTGGTTGCGCTCCTATGCCCGGACACTTCCAGTTCAGGGCAAAATATTATTTTCTCTTTAATCCTGTCTTGCGTTTCCTTTGACCAGTAGGTCCGCAGGAATGCACCAACAAATTCCTGATAAGTCCGACACGTCGCTGCCACACTCCGCATCTTTTCCGCGGCTTGGCCTTCGATGTGTCCACACATGAATTCTAATTTTGCCTTGGTTGGCCATGATGCCGGTAATGAATTTGTAAACTGCATCACCCAGCTCTTCGGATGCATCGACCCTCCATTTTCTCTGAACTTCTGGAATTTTAGTATCGACAGGAAGTGATTGTGATCAAAATCTTGTCTGATCCTCGCATTGGTGTTGTCACTCGTTTCCGATACTTGCACGTCTGCTGAGTGTCCTGTTCTGTCTTGCTGATAACTGTGATGTGCTACCTCTGTATGACAGTGGAAGTGGCACTCAGAATTCACTCTCCTAAGTGGGCTACAATTATTGGAGCTATTACTCGCTGTTTCTGCGTGTGCACTGTTAGTTACGCACTCGGTCGTTGGGCTAGAGCACGGCGGAATTTTCCTTGGAGACACAATTCTGTGTACTCCATTATTGGTATCCGAACGCGCAGTGCTCGTGTGCCCGTTTTGCTCTAGTTTTGCTATCCGACTCTCTACTATTCCCATTCGTTTCGTGGTGTTCACAACCGCGATATTACTTTTGGTTTTTAAGAACGCTAGGGATTTTGAGTGGGATTGTGTTGTACGTCGCAAGCGCCCTGCGAGTTTAGAAGTTGCTTTCGCGACTTTCATTGCCCCTTTTGCTGCCGGTTTGACGAGGCCTGCTACTTTATGTGCAGCCATTGACATTTGTTTTACTTCTCCACATTCTTTCTTTATTGTTAGTAATTTGCCACGAATTTCTCCTATATGCGAAATTATAGTCTTCTTACGCTGTTCGTCCTCTTCTTCCTTCTCCTTCTTACGTTGTTCGTCAGCTTCTTCTTTCATTGATCGTAGGAAGCTCAGTATTGGGTTAATGTCATCTTTTTGATCCTCGTCGCACATGGGCGATGTAACTATGGACACCTGGGCGCTAGAGCTCTGACGTGACCGAGTTGGCCTCTGTCTGCTCTCGTTCGTTTGACAATAAACTTCTGCTACCGCCTCGACCTATGTGCCTGTCTATATTTCATCCTCTAGATCACTATCATAATCACGGCCGCGACGTTGCTCTAAGATCGCGTCCAAATCACCTTCCTCATCAATGAACCTGCCGTCCTGTCCTGCTAAAAGTGTGCCCATCTCATCTCCGAACCTATCCCCGGCAATAACCTTCCCCTTATCCATTATGCTATCCACTTTTCTTTTAGCTTCGCTCGCTAATAGTCGTGCCTTACTTCTCGTGATCATTCATGAAAAACAAATTTATCTAAAATATATAATAAAAATAATCTACTCCATATATTTTTCCACATAGACATAAAAGTTCAACAACGCCGTTCCAACGCTGTAACCACAAGCACGATTTGTTGCGGTACAGAAACTGCACACAAACCCGACAAAATGTGATGTGGTACAGACACCACATCAAAGAAACACAAAAAAACAATGAATAAACAAAAAATATACACACTGAAAACAAAAACTGTAATCATGCCCCGCTAATAAAAATTAATCGTGGAACTACAAGAAAAAGAACTTGGGTACTAACCATTAAAAAAAAGTAGAGAAAAAAATTTGAATGTTCCTACTAAGAACACTGTTAGCTTATCAGTGATTCACAGGAAAGGTCCGAGGCTAAGGGTCGCCATTTTATGCGAGGTGCCGGGGCTAGCAGTGTATTTAACGCTAAATTCTTCTAGAATCTACATATGTAAATGATGCTCTAAGCCCCCCCCCCCCCTATTCTAACTCCGACTTTTGCTGTTGCACATGGATTAAAAAGATACGCGAACTGACTGTAATCAACCCTGCAAGTGGAGTAGAAAAGAGTTTGGCACCTGCAATAATTTAATTTGATAAATAATTTAAATAAAGGAAGGTTTCATTAACGTAGTGAGAAATGATAGGGTTGCTCTACCGATTAACAGAATGAAAGTTCTGTCCAAAATAACAATATGATTTATTAAGACTAAACACAAAATAATAAACAAAAACACATGAAACATGTACAATACATCAAATTGGCTCAAATTGGATACTCACATGAACGTTGTGAAGGTGAAGTTGTCCCTAAACTAGATTGTGACGTTTATGACGAAGTGGTATGTGGAGCCAATTCCTTGCAACTCAAATCTTAAGAGAGACACAAGCTAACCCAACATTAATTGCTGCTACATTAGTGAGAACTCAGACAATGAACACCAAAGATAGAACAAAGTTAGAAAAGACAAACAGGCGCGATCTGCTGAGCTCTGATTATCGCCTAGCAAAAATGCCTGCTTTGCCGGTACTGGAAGAGATGGTTGGTTGCTTCAACGTCCCGTCGTGGTGATGATAATGTCGCGAGTATAGCCCAAAACAAATTGTCCTGGTCTGGTATTTCCAGACTAAAGACTTCCTATCAATACAAATGCCCCTCTGAGGGAGACGAAGAAGGCTCGCCACACAATCACTGACGGTACAGTGATTGATTTTCACAAGCGAAGTCACACAGTAACTCTGATACAGTCAACTTTAGCCAAAACTGCCCAAGACAGACAACATAGGCCGCTTGTACGCAGAACGCTCAATTGCCAACTGTACTCGGAAAGTTACGTTGAAGTCGAAACTTCAGCAACTTCGTTAAACAGTTACAATCAAATAAAAATGTATTAGACAGCCAATGGAAGGCAGGCTGTCCAGAGCAGCGAGAGCTCCGTGTGGTAACCTACTCCGACTGAAAGGCGAGAGCCGACTCCCCACAAGAGCACCTGTACAAACCGAACACAGGACATTCCCGCCCCCACGACAGTGGCCGTGGTTAACCGTTCCAATCAGCAACTCGAAAACTGGCGGAAAGTTCCACTCTATTGCCGGAGCACTACCATTCCACCAATGGCTGCGCCGATTTTGCTACGTCACAGAGCTATGCCCTGAGCAAGCCAATCACAGTTACGATTTGCAGAAAGCGCGGGAATTTGGCCACCACAACTGCCTGGGTACACAAGTCATTCCCACGCCTCGCTGGTAGCCAGCCAGAAAGTGTTTCTGCCAAGTAACGGAACCTCTAGCCCAGCCGCTACTTCAGGGCGTGTCTCAGCTACTATTCTACAATGTCGGCGTCTGGAAAGCATTCACTCGACTTCCTCAGACCCGTCGGCTTTTCCTTTCAAGATCAGCAGAGTCCGCCTGTCACCGGACCACCCGGGTGACGAGAGACGCTGCGTGGAACGTCTGCGTGTGAAGGAATAGCAACTTTCCACTGCATGCAATTAGAGAGGAAACTCGTGAGATGGAAATATGAGAGGGGGCTCATGCCACCTCACAAAAGAAGTGAGATATAGAAGTACCAAGGAATGATGAGAAACGGTTGAAGTTCTCTAACGCTATAGATTCAGCAATAAGGAGTAGCAGAGGAGGCAGTAAAGTTTTAGGGGAAGCGACATTTCTGAAAATGGCCATAACAGAAGATGAAAAGGAAAACATAGGTACAAAGAAGGTAACTGCGAAGAAACAATGGGTAACAAAAGACATACTTCATTAGACCGATGAAAGGAAAAATGGCTCTGAGCACTATGGGGCTTAACATCTGAGGTCATCAGTCCCCTATAACTTAGAACTACTTAAACTTAACTAACCTAAGGACATCACACACATTCATGCCCGAGGCAGGATTCGAACCTGCGACCGTAGTGGTCCCGTGGTTCCAGACTGATGCACTTAGAACCGCTCGGCCACAACTGCCGGCGATGAAAGAAGGAAGTACAAAAATGTTCAGGGAAATCCAGGAATACAGAAATGCAAGTCGCTGAGGAACGAAATAAATAGGAAGTACGGGGAAGTTAAGAGGAAATGTCTGCAAGAAAAGTGTGAAGAATTCTAAAAAGAAATGACTGTCAAAAAGAGACACTCACCATACAGCAAAGTCAGCACAACCTTCTGTGACATTAAAAGAAAGGTTGGTAACATTATTAATGCAACGGGAATTCCACCGTTAAATGCAGAGGAGAGAGTGGATAAGTGGAAAAAATACATTGAAAGCCTCCGTAAGGGGGAAGATTTGTATGATGTGATCGAAGAGGAAACAGGAGTCGGTTTAGAAGAGCTAGGGGATCCAGTATAAGAATGAAAATTTAAAAGAGCTTAGGTGGACTTAAAATCAAATATGGCAGAAGGTATCGATAACATTGCATCAGACTTTCAAAAATCATTGGGGAAGAGGCAACAAAACGACTATTCACGTTGGTGTGTAGAATGCATGAGTCTGGCGATATATCATCTGACTTTCGAAAAAATATCATCCATACAGTTCCGAAGACTGCAAGAGCTGACAAGTGCGAGAGTTGTTGTACAATCAGCCTAACAGCTCATGCATCCAAGTTGATGACAAAAATAATATACAGAAGAATAGAAAAGAAAATTGAGGGTGTGTTAAATGACGATTAGTTTGGCTTCAGGAGAGGTAAACGCGCCATAGAGACAATTTTGACGTTGCGGTTGATAATGGAAGCAAGATTAAAGAAAAATCAATTCACGTTCATAGGATTTGTCGTCCTAGATAAAGCTTTCGACAGTGTAAAATAGTGCAAGGTGCTCGAAATTCTGAGAAAAATAGTGGTAAGCTACTGTGAGAGACGGGTAATGAACAATATGTACAAGAGCCCAAGAGGGAACAGAAAGAGTGGACGACCAAGGACCAAGTGCTTGGATTAGAAAGATTGTAAGACAGGGATGTAGTCTTTCTACCCTGCTGTTCAATCTGTACATCGAAGAAGGAATGATGGAAATAAAAGAAGGCTCCAGGAGTGGAAATAAAATTCAAGGTGAAAGGTATCAGTGATTCGTTTCGCTGATGGCATTGCTATCCTGAGTGAAAGCAAAGAGCCGGCGGGAGTGGCCGAGCGGTTTTGGAGCTACAGTCTGGAACCGCGCAACCGCTACGGTCGCAGATTCAAATCCTGCCTCGGGCATGGATGTGTGTGATGTCCTTAGGTTAGTTAGGTTTAAGTAGTTCTAAGTTCTAGGGACTGACGACCACAGATGTTAAGTCCCATAGTGCTCAGAGCCATTTGAGCCATTTTTTTGAAAGTGAAGAAGAATGCCTTGATCTGGTGAACGGACTGAACAATCTAATGAGTACAGAATATGGAATGAGAGTCAATCGAAGAAAGACGAAAGTAATGAGAAAAAGCCGAAATGAAGCAGCGAGTTATGGTAATAAAGTAGATGAAGTTAAAGAATTTAGCTATCTAGGCAGTAAAATAACCAACGACGGACGGAGCAAGGAAGACATCAAAAGAAGACTAGTAATGTCTGAAAAGGCAATTCTGGCCAAGAGAAGTCAGCTAGTAGCAAACATAGGCTTTAATTTGAGGAAGAAATTTCTGAGTACTTACGTCTGGAGTACAGCATTGTATGGTAGTGAATCATGGACTGTGGGAAAACAGGAACAGAAGAGAATCGAAGAATTTTAGATGTGGTGCTACAGACGACTGTGGAAATTTACTGGTAACGTAAGGAATGAGGAAAGGAATATGTTGGAAACACTGATAAGGAGAAGGGACAAGGTGATGAGGCATCTGTTAAGACATGATGGAATGACTTCTATCTCACCAGAGAGCGCAAAAACTGTAGAGGAAGATAGAAATCGGAATGCATCCAGCAAAAAATTGAGGACGCAGGTTACAAGTTCTACTCGGAGATGAAGAGGTTGACACAGGAGAGGAATTCGTGGCGGGCCGCATCAAACCAGTCAGAAGACTGATGACCCGCAAAAAAAGGTGGGGGGAGCGACAAACTGCAATACCATGAATACTGAGAAAAAGGTATTTTCAAGTAATCCTCTTTTTTAATTCTGTAACGATTCCCACACATTAACAACTAAAGAAACAAAGGAACGAAAAACATTAGCTGTCAGTGGGTATTGATTTATATCAACGGGACACGTTCAAAGTTCGTGCTGTAGCGGGATTCGAACCCAGGTATCTTGCTTCTTCGGCATATGCGCTGACCACCTTGCCAGCTAGCGACGGTGGTCCCCACAACTGCACGGACTACCCTATCAGGCCTCCCGTCAGACCCAAATTTAGAACTTGTACCTCACATTATTGATGTAGTGACCCCGCTCATTAGCCTCATTACTCGAGGCATCTCGCCGATTTCCGTTAAGAGTTCGAGCTCCGTGTGCATCTGCTCTGAAGGGGTCATCGGTCGTCAACGCCGTAATTAACGTGTGGTACCTGTTTCTTCAGATAAGTACGAAAGTACAGGCACCATACACATCATTCATTAAGTGTTTCATACAGTAATTATGAAGGAAACATAAGGCTTATTACTCTGCGTGCTATGTATGTTCTTGGCGTTTGCCGTTTAAGTGTAAATATTAGATAAAGCGTTGTATTTGTTGCACGCCACCGGCATTAACACTGTGATGGTATTTGATACTTCTACATCTGCATCTACAGTTATACTCCGCAAGCCACCCAACGGTGTGTGGTGGAGGGCACTTTACGTGCCACTGTCATTACCTCCCTTTCCTGTTCCAGTCGCGTATGGTTCTCGGGAAGAACGACTGTCTGAAAGCCTCCGTGCGCGCCCGAATCTCTCTAATTTTACATTCATGATCTCCTCGGGAGGTATAAGTAGGGGGAAGCAATATAATCGATACCTCATCCAGAAACGCACCCTCTCGAAACCTGGCGAGCAAGCTACACCGCGATGCAGAGCGCCTGTCTTGCAGAGTCTGCCACTTGAGTTTATTAAACATCTCCGTAACGCTATCACGGTTACCAAATAACCCTGGGACGAAAAGCGCCTCTCTTCTTTGGATCTTCTCTATCTCCTCCGTCAACCCGATCTGGTACGGATCCCACACTGATGAGCAATACTCAAAATAGGTCGAACGAGTGTTTTGTAAGCCACCTCCTTGGACTACATTTTCTAAGGACTCTCCCAATGAATCTCAACCTGGTACCCGCCTTACCAACAATTAATTTTACATGTTCATTCCACTTCAAATCGTTCCGCACGCATACTCCCAGATATTTTACAGAAGTAACTTCTACCAATGTTTGTTCCGCTATCATATAATCATACAATAAAGGATCCTTCTTTCTATGTGTTCGCAATACATTGCATTTGTCTATGTTAAGGGTCAGTTGCCACTCCCTGCACCAAGTGCCTATCCGCTGCAGATCTTCCTGCATTTCGCTACAATTTTCTAATGCTGCAACTTCTCTGTATACTACAGCATCATCCGCGAAAAGCCGCATGGAACTCCCGACACTATCTACTAGGTCATTTATATATACTGTGAAAAGCAATGGTCCCATAACACTCCCCTGTGGCACGCCAGAGGTTACTTTAACGTTTGTAGACGTCTCTCCATTGATAACAACATGCTGTGTTCTGTTTGCTAAAAACTCTTCAATCCAGCGACACAGCTGGTCTGATATTCCGTAGGCTCTTACTTTGTTTATCAGGCGACAGTGCGGAACTGTATCGAACGCCTTCCGGAAGTAAAGGAAAATAGCATCTACCTGGGAGCCTGTATCTAATATTTTCTGGGTCTCATGAACAAATAAAGCGAGTTGGATGTCACACGATCGCTGTTTCCGGAATCCATGTTGATTCCTACAGAGTAGATTCTGGGTTTCCAAAAACGACGTGATACGCGAGCAAAAAACATGTTCTAAAATTCTACAACTGTTCGACGTCAGAGATATAGGTCTATAGTTTTGCGCATCTGCTCGACGACCCTACTTCAAGACTGGGACTACCTGTGCTCTTTTCCAATCATTTGGAACCTTCCGTTCCTCTAGAGACTTGCAGTACGCGGCTGTTAGAACGGGGGCAAGCTCTTTCGCGTACTCTGTGTAGAATTGAATTTGTATCCCGTCAGGTCCAGTGGACGTTCCTCTGTTGAGTGATTCCAGTTGCTTTTCTACTCCTTGGATACTTATTTCGATGTCAGCCATTTTTTCGTTTGTGCGAGGATTTAGAGAAGGAACTGCATTGCGGTCTTCCTCTGTGAAACAGCTTTGGAAAAAGGTGTTTAGTATTTCAGCATTACGCGTGTCATCCTCTGTTTCAATGCCATCATCATCCCGGAGTGTCTGGATATGCTGTTTCGAGCCACTTACTGATTTAACGTAAGACCAGAACTTCCCAGGATTTTCTGTCAAGTCGGTACATAGAATTTTACTTTCGAATTCACTGAATGCTTCACGCATAGCCCTCCTTACGCTAACTTTGACATCGTTTAGCTTCTGTTTGTCTGAGAGGTTTTGGCTGCGTTTACACTTGGAGTGAAGCTCTCTTTGCTTTCGCAGTAGTTTCCTAACTTTCTTGTTCAACCACGGTGGGTTTTTCCCGTCCCTCACAGTTTTACTCGGCACGTACCTGTCTAAAACGCATTTTACGATTTCCTTGAACTTTTTCCATAAACACTCAACATTGTCAGTGTCGGAACAGAAATTTTCGTTTTGATCTGTTAGGTAGTCTGAAATCTGCCTTCTATTACTCTTGCTAAACAGATAAACCTTCCTCCCTTTTTTTATATCCCTATTAACTTCCATATTCAGGGATGCTGCAACGGCCTTATGATCACTGATTCCCTGTTCTGCACTTACAGAGTCGAAAAGTTCGGGTCTGTTTGTTATCAGTAGGTCCAAGATGTTATCTCCACGAGTCGGTTCTCTGTTTAATTGCTCGAGGTATTTTCGGATAGTGCACTCAGTATAATGTCACTCGATGCTCTGTCCCTACCACCCGTCCTAAACATCTGAGTGTCCCAGTCTATATCAGGTAAATTGAAATCTCCACCTAAGACTATAATATGTTGAGAAAATTTATGTGAAATGTATTCCAAATTTTCTCTCAGTTGTTCTGCCACTAATGCTGCTGAGTCGGGAGGTCGGTAAAAGGAGCCAACTATTAACCTAGCTCGGTTGTTGAGTGTAACCTCCACCCATAATAATTCACAGGAACTATCCACTTCTACTTCACTACAGGATAAACTACTGCTAACAGCGACAAACATGCCACCACCGGTTGCATGCAATCTATCCTTTCTAAACACCGTCTGTGCCTTTGTAAAAATTTCGGTAGAATTTATCTCTGGCTTCAGCCAGCTTTCTGTACCTATAACGATTTCAGCTTCGGTGCTTTCTATCAGCGCTTGAAGTTCCGGTACTTTACCAATGCAGCTTCGACAGTTTACAATTACAATACCGATTGCTGCTTGGCCCCCGCTTGTCCTGACTTTGCCCTGCACCCTTTGAGGCTGTTGCTCTTTCTGTACTTACCCGAGGCCATCTAACCTAAAAAACCGCCCAGTCCACGCCACACAACCCCTGCTACCCGTGTAGCCGCTTGCTGCGTGTAGTGGACTCCTGACCTATCCAGCGGAACCCGAAACCCCACCACCCTATGGCGCAAGTCGAGGAATCTGCAGCCCACACGGTCGCAGAGACGTCTCAGCCTCTGATTCAGACCCTCCACTCGGCTCTGTACCAAAGGTCCACAGTCAGTCATGTCGACGATGCTGCGGATGGTGAGCTCTGCTTTCATCCCGCTAGCGAGACTGGCAGTCTTCACGAAATCAGATAGCAGCCGGAAGCCAGAGAGGATTTCCTCTGATCCATAGCGACACACATCATTGGTGCCGACGTGAGCGACCACCTGCAGATGGGTGCACCCTGTATCCTTCATGGCATCCGGAAGGACCCTTTCCGCATCTGGAATGACTCCCCCCCGGTATGTACATGGAGTGCACATTGGTTTTCTTCCCCTCTCTTGCTGCCATATCCCTAAGGGTCCCCATTACGCACCTGATGTTGGAGCTCCCAACTACCAGTAAGCTCACCCTCTGCGACTGCCCGGATCTTGCAGGCTGAGGGGCAACCTCTGTAACAGGACAAGCAGCCATGTCCGGCCGAAGATCAGTATCAGCCTGAGACAGAGCCTGAAACCGGTTCGTCAGACAAACTGGAGAGGCCTTCCGTTCAGCCCTCCGGAATGTCTTTCGCCCCCTGCCACACCTCGAGACGACCTCCCACTCTACCACAGGTGAGGGATCAGCCTCAATGTGGGCAGTATCCCGGGCAGCCACAGTCGTAGTCCGATCGGGGGATGCGTGGGACGAGCTGGCCGTCCCCGACAAACTCCCATCCGGACCCCCACAGTGATGCCCATTGGCAACAGCCTCAAGCTGTGTGACTGAAGCCAACACTGCCTGAAGCTGGGAGCGAAGGGATTCCAACTCAGCCTGCATCCGAACACAGCAGTTGCTGTCCCTATCCATGCCGAAGATCGACGTAATGACGACTAATCATAGTGAGTCACATCTGATCATCACTGAAGTGAATGGCATTTATGACTTTTTCAGTACCACCACGACTGCTTTCAAGTACTTGCCGCCTTAACGGCTGTAAAATAGAAATCATAATTTTATTTATTTTTTACTTGTTTATTTATCTCCTTTTGGCTATGTCATTTTAAAAAGTATGATGTAATCAGTATTAAGCTATATTTATGAGTAATCACGCTCGTAAAAGCGGTGATCCTGTACCACGTCTATCACTTCATCAGAGCCAACACGAGTAATCTCTCTATTTGCCGTTTTGCTTAAATATTAACGTTTCATGCAATTTGAAATTTATTACGTTCTTCCATCCTAATGGACCATAAACTTTACACGAATGATGCCGCTATGTCTGATTGCTGCCTTTATCCACACTTAATTGTAATAGTGATGGTTGCCAATGCCTTTAATGAGCTGTTGCAAGAACGACAATGTTAACGCCAGTAAACGCGGCACTTACAGTTTTAATTTATCTTTTTTACTATGTAATCTTAAAAGTATGAGAGGCGATCAAAAAGTTACCATCTGAGGGAACTGCAGCAGCGCATATGCAGCATAGCTACTCCTATACGGGTAGTTAGGCACCGACATTTAGGAGGGGGATTAGTGCGGCGTTCGTGTCTTTCCGAAGTGCATACGACAAACGCGGAAACGTGAACTATGGCGATCCTGTTACCAAATGCGTCCAAACAGTACCTACATGCTGTTATTCTTTTGTTGATTGCGGAAGAACAAACGTCAGTACCCATCCATCGGGGAATGAAGAATGTGGATGAGCCAGAACGTCTGTCGAAAATCACAGTTCTGCAATGGTGCAACATGGGGTGCTGAATATTCATGATATCGCACGTCCCCAAGTCGTAAATGTCGTAACGCAGAAGTTACGCCAACTCAAGTGGGAGAAATTTGAGCAAACGCCCTACAGTCCTGATCCCTACCCCTGCGATTATCATCCCTTCGGCTACTTAAAAAGGCCTTCAAGGATCGACCATTCTTTTCGGAGGATTATGTTATGGACTTCTTCAAGTAGCACGACACGGCGTTTTACCAAACGAGTATCTTAAACCTGGTGCGTCGGTGGGATTATTGCCTCAATGTCCACAATGATTCTGCGTGATTATGAGACCGAGTGCGGACTGTACGGTCTTCGAGCAGTAACATTTTGATCAATTCTTATATTTTAATAACCGGTTGTGAAGTTTAGATATGTGTGTTCATGACCATAAAACCGGCTATTCTTTACCACTTTCATGACGTTATTAGTGTCAACATGATTGGACTTATTATTTGTCGTCCAGATGAAATTTGGATGTGTCAAGTGATTTTAAATTTATTTCGTTCATGAGTACACGAAAAAATATTTACACTACTGGCCATTAAAATTGCTACACCAAGAAGAAATGCACATAGGTATTCATTGGGCAAATATATTAAACTTGAACTGACATGTGGTTACATTTTCACGCAATTTAGGTGCATAGATCGTGAGAAATCAGTACCCAGAACAACCACCTCTGGCTGTAATAACAGACTTGATACACCTGGGCATTGAGTCAAACAGAGCTTGGATGGCGTGTACAGGTACGGCTGCCCATGCAGCTTCAACACGATACCACAGTTCATCAAGAGTAGTGACTGGCGTATTGTGACGAGCCAGTTGCTCGGCCACCATTGACCAGACGTTTTCAACTGGAAAGAGATCTGGAGAATGTGCTGGCGAGGGCAGAAGTCGAACATTTTCTGTATCGAGAAAGGCCCGAACAGGACCTGCAGCACGCGGTCGTGCATTAACCTGCTGAAATGTAGGGTTTCATAGTGATCGAATGAAGGGTAGAGTCACGGGTCGTAACACATCTGAAATGTAACGTCCACTGTTCAAAGTGCCGTCAATGCAAACACGTGGTGAACGAGACGTGTAACCAATGGCACCCCATACCATCACGCCGGTGATACGCCAGTATGGCGATGGCGAATACACGCTTCCAATGTGCGTTCACCGCAATGTCGCCAAACACGGATGCGACCATCATGATGCTGTAAACAGAACCTGGATTAATCCGAAAAAATGACGTTTTGCCATTCGTGCACCCATGTTTCTCATTGAGTACACCATCGCAGGCGCTCCTGTCTAAGATGCAGCGTCAAGGGTAACCGCATCCATGGTCTCCGAGCTGATAGTCCATGCTGCTGCAAATGTCGTCGAACTGTTCATGCAGATGGTTGTCGTCTTGCAAACGTCCCTATCTGTTAACTCAGGGATCGAGACGTAGCTACACGATCCGTTACTGCCATGCGGATAAGAAGCCTGTCATCTCGGCTGCTACTAATACGAGGCCGTTGGGATCCAGCACGGCGTTCCACATTACCCTTCTGAACTCACCGATGGCATATTCTGCTAACAGTCATTAGATCTCGACCAACGCGATAGGCTACAATCCGATCTTTAACAAAGTCGGAAACGTGATTGTACGCATTTCTCCTCCTTTACACGAGGCATCACAACAACGTTTCACCAGGCAACGGCGGTCAACTGCTGTTTGTGTATGAGAAATTGGTTGGAAACTTTCCTCATGTCAGTACGTTGTAGGTGTCGCAAACGGCTCCAACCTTGTGTGAATGCTCTGAAAAGCTAATCATTTGCATATCACAGCATCTTCTTCCTGTGGGTTAAATTTCGCGTCTGTAGCGCGTCATCTTCGTGGTGTAGCAATTTTAATGGCCAGTAGTGTATATGCACGAAAGTGGTATGTTGTAAATGCATTCCCTTCTATACCATCGGAAAAAGAGTTTTTATCGGAGCACAAAAAAGACGAATATACTCCTCTTTATTAAAAGACTGTGACTATAAAGTGGGCGACAAGCTGCCTCATATTATCTTCCTCAGCATCTGTAAAAATTTTCGCAAAAATTTTGGCAAGAACATATTGATGCTCTTTTTAACATGCACTAGCTGCCCTAATTGTAACTCACTCACACCCACTAGCTCATCGATGTAAGTCGCTCATCCCCATCCACCCCCATTTGCCCGTCCTCACTCATGCAGCTCAGCTCACTGTCACTCTTTTTATCTCATTGTCACTAGCTGCTGCCTCATAGACACCGTCTCCTTCGTCTGTCCTACTACTACTGTCTTCTCTCACTGTCACAATCCCTCTCTTTCTCTCTCTTATTGTTAATAACTCATTTCTTCCTTCCTACTGCAGCTGTCTTTCTCACGTCTTGGAATCCGAGGCTCGGTTTTGGTACCCAAAAACAATGTTATTCGGGTGTATCTCGATAATGGTTCCGTTTTTACCGACTGAGGTACGGAACCGTAAACATGGTATACAAAAAATTTCTGGTGGGGGTCTCTTAAGTCTACGGTTAATGAGGGCATCCGACAGCATGCTTAACAATATGTCTCAAAACGCCGCGCATGAAAACGAGATATACCTGTACTCATATCTTGGGTTCTATTGATGATAAAAAGGTAGGGTCAACTGTTTTGTATAGTCCTTGGGCTATGGACCATTTGTATACCAAACTGAAGGATACTACAGTACAGGGTCAAAGAATATCGTACACTTGATCTTACTTAGGCAAATGAGGCACATCCGTTGGTTCTTTTTGCAGTTGATGTGGTCTATGGTCGCCTTGACGGGACTTATGTATTCTCCATTAGTTCAACTTAAATACAAATTCTAGCCAGTTTTTCGTTACATCAATAACGCCACAAGCATTTTTTTTTTTGGGGGGGGGGGGGGGGGGGAATCATCAGTCTCCTGACGGGTTTCATGGGTACCGCCTTTAGTTGTCATTTTCTGGAAGCTCGAGATCAGTGGATCCGAAGATGCCGGAAGCCGATGGGTACGTCATCAGTCCAGATAATTTCGATCCACGGATATGCAATAATCTAAGTTGCTACATTGTCTATTGGTCGGCTGTCTGAAGATGTGCAGAAAGCCCAGACTAAGGATATCTGGTGTCATGTACATTTTAGACGCAAATATTCCAGTGAGAAAACTGCCCTTGAACCGACAGTGCCCACATAATACCCTTTAATGGATGATAGTGTATCTGACAGGAACTTTCAGTCCACGTTTATTAGTAATACGGGTTAATTATAATGACGTTATCAAACTGTTGCAGACATGACAAATGTTTAGTGCCCGTAAAAGCGGCAGTTGTGATTTCAATTTGTAATTATGCTATGTCATTTTAAATTTATTTAAAAATTAGTTATGGAGTTTGGAAATATGTGTGACAATATACATAGAAGTGCCTGATATTTCTTGCGGCTTAATGGTGATTTTTATTCTATTACATTAGGATTAACGATGTAGTTCGCACCAAAGCGTACATCGGTACGGCTCTGACTCGGTCAGTAAGGTATTATATGTTCTTCTGCTTGATCTTACGTTGTACCTGACCATAGTGCATGTATGATTTGCAGTGCCTGTGTTATTCCGATTACTATGCAAAGTACCTTTGGACATTTATGCATGTCCAAAGGAACAGGCACTGTGGCGACCACAACCGACATGAAATACATTAAGTGTATTCGCAATTGTGAATAAGGGCAACCATCAGCTGTCGAATGAGCGACGACGATGAAAATTTGTGCCGGACCGGGAACCGAATCCGGATTTCCCGCTTACAGCCAGCGGTCGCCTTACCATTTGGCCCTGTCCGGCACAAATTTTCATTGTTGTCATTCCATTCTACAGCTGATGGTTGTCCTTATTCCCAATTGTGAATACATTTAAAGTGTTTCATAACGGGTGAAGTCGCCGCAGTGTCTCTCCAAAGGAATTTCGCATCGTAATCAGGATAACACAGGCGCTATACTATCGTATATCTCTGCCGACATCGGGCAAGGGACTTTAAAGTACAACGTCTGACCTGTACCTGAATATACATAGTGGATGTACTAGAACAGGTAGTAAACACGTGGTTGACGACATCAGAAAGTTTGGATGTGGCCGTGAGTCGCACACGGATTGCCAAATGGTAAGGCGACCGCTCACGGTAGTTCAAATGGCTCAAATGGCTCTGAGCGCTATGCGACTTAACTTCTGAGGTCATCAGTCGCCTAGAACTTAGAACTAATTAAACCTAACTAGCCTCAGGACATCACACACATCCATGCCCGAGACAGGATTCGAACCTGCGACCGTAGCGGTCGCCCGGCTCCAGACTGTAGCGCCTAGAACCGCACGGCCAGCTACGGTAGTCTCAGGAAGTGAAGCGGCGCGGACCTGTTGCCTCGGCCGCGTGCGCGCGTGGAAGAGGAAGTCTTTACAATGCTGATACTCGCGCGTGTTATTGTCTGACTAGAGCGCCGTGGCGCACAATTTTAGGAAGACTACTCTCCAATCTACTTTCGACAACGAATATGCCAGACCCAAGCATTTCGAAATAGAACGTTTTTCGGGTGAAGAAGTTCGTTCACCTGCTGTAGACCTATTTAGGACACATTTACCAATGTAAGCATTACAGTGTACGTCAAGAAGACCGATGAAGCTGCTTGTGAAAGAACTCTCGCCGCTGCTCAAAGATTACTTAAATTTCGACACTGATGGCCATACCAGCGATGCAAAAGTAGCTCCTTCAAGCTTGTGAGTGAGGGTCATTCGGATTGCCGTTTGAGGTACCAGAATCGATGGTTATTGAATCGCTGCCACCATATGGAACGGTACTCAATGATACGCCTGAACGCTGGACGAGTTTTAGCACCTATCCAGTGCTAAACGGCGTCCGACCGGTGAGGTTCATCCTTAACAAACATATCTTTTCATGCTTATATATTGGAGGATATAGAGCTAATGTGATTTACGATGGCCAGTCACGCACATGTTCTGACTGTTGTGAAGAAAGGTATATCCACTCGGAGTGCACACAAAGCCGCGTCATGCAACTGCCGCGTGGAGGAGCGTCACAACGAGAAGTTCCTACGCCACCACTCATGACGTACGTAGGTGTCGCCAAGTTCGGAGCGTGACAAGGACGTATTGACGCAAGAGCAGACCGAGTGAGGGGAGCATGGAGGTGACATGGAGAATGCCCCTACACCAAGCTCACAGCAGATGAGTGAGGAGCCTTCCGCACCCTCATACGTAGCACGCGGCGTGGAAGTGGAGGTCGAGACAGTGGCGGCAGCAACGGACCAACAGACACTCGACAAACACAGTGAGACGTCGCCTACGGCGGCAGATGGCAGGGCGCGCGAAGAACGATCGCCGAAGCGTCGCAAAAAGCATCGACATAGTTCGGATGACACGTTCTCCCATAGTCTAGGAGACACGGACGTTATTCGAGCCGAGGAAACATCTGACATGGAACACGTGCCTCTAGAGGACGCTGAAAAGATTCCACCAGATGGTGTCCGGATGTCCTGCCTTTCAGACGGTCCCTCTTCATTGAAACCGACTGATCCGGTACTGCCGAGAGAGGAATTAGGAGCAATGTTCCGGCAGCCACATCGACATGCAGCAGAGGGCGTTTCTGCGATTGATGACCAATTCGACTGGGCAGAGTCAGTCGGAGAGACACAGGAATTGGCACCACCACCTGACGACGACTCACTTATAGGATGCAGTCCACACAACGAAAACAACGGAGGGCAGCCCGTTGGCGGTCACCCCTCCGAGCACGGGCAGTGCACTGAAGCCCTTGGCGTTTGCAATGATATGACACGAGCGTGACAACGACAACGGACCAAGCATATAAGGTTGGAACAGTGAATATTAACACTTCACGACTGCTTGCAAAGATGCAACTTTTCCGGGGCATGTTTTACGCCACAGACGTGGATATTCTGCTGGTGCATGAAGCCTGAATTGCTGCCTTTCCCGACGTGAGTGATTACAACACTTACCTAGACATAGAAAGATCTGCTGGCACGTGTTCTGGCCGCTGCACTACAAACTGAAGAGAAACCAGGTAGGATGGAAAGTGTGTACCAGCACATCCCTCGTAGCTAGTACAATGTCAGTAACAACTTTAGTCGTCGCCACATCGAGCCGCTGCTGCAATGCATCAGCACTGCCCTGTTCGTACAGTATGCTGGTTTCTTTTTACAGTACTGGCCATTAAAATTGCTACACCAAGAAGAAATGCAGATGACAAACGGGTATTCATTGGACAAATATATTATACTAGAAATGACATGTGATTACATTTTCACGCAATTTGGGTGCATAGCTCCTGAGAAATCAGCACCCAGAACAACCACCTCTGGCCGTAATAACGGCCTTGATACGCCTGGGCATTGAGTCAAACACCGCTTGGATGGCGTGTACAGGTACAGCTGCCAATGCTGCTTCAACACGATACCACAGTTCATCAAGAGTAGCGACTGGCGTATTGTGACGAGCCAGTTGCTCGGCCACAACTGACCAGACGTTTACAATTGGTGAGAGATCTGGACAATGTGCTGGCCAGGGCAGCAGTCGAACATTTTCTATATTCGGAAAGGCCCGTACAGGACCTGCAACATGCGGCCATGCATTATCCTACTGAAATGTAGGGTTTCGCAGGGATCGAATGAAGGGTAGAGCCACGGGTCGCAACACATCTGAAATGTAACGTCGAATGTTCAAAGCCGACAATGCGAACAAGAGGTGACCGAGACGTGTAACCAATGGCACCCCATACCATCACTCCGGGTGATACGCCAGTATGGGGATGACGAATACATGCTTCCAATGTGCGTTCACCACGATGTCGCCAAACACGGATGCGACCACCGTGATGCTGTAAACAGAACCTGGATTCATCCGAAAAAATGAAGTTTCCCCATTCCTGCACACAGGTTCATCCTTGAGTACACCATCGCAGGCGCTCCTGTCTGTGATTCAGCGTCAAGGGTAACCGCAGCCATGGTCTCCGAGCTGATAGTCCATGCTGCTACAAACGTCGTCGAACTGTTCGTGCAGATGGTTTTGTTGTCCTGCAAACGTCCCCATCTGTTGACTCAGGGATCGAGACCTGGCTTCACGATCCGTTACAGCCATGCGGATAAGATGCCTGTCATATCGACTGCTAGGGATACGAGGCCGTTGGGATACAGCATGGCGTTCCGTATTACCCTCCTGAACTCACCGATTCCATATTCTGCTAACAGTCATTGGATTTCGATCAACGCGAGCAGCGATGTCGCGATACGATAAACCGCAATCGCGACAGGCTACAATCCGACCTTTATCGGAAACGTGATGGTACGCATTTCTCCTCCTTACACGAGGCATCACAGCAACGTTTCACCAGGCAACGCCGGTCAACTGTTGTTTGTGTATGAGAAATCGGTTGGAAACTTTCCTCATGTCAGCACGTTGTAGGTGTCGCCACCGGCGCCAACCTCGTGTGAATGCTCTGAAAAGCTAATCATCTGTATATTACAGCATCTTCTTCCTGTCGGTTAAATTTCGCGTCTGTAGCACGTCATCTTCGTGGTGTAGCAATTTTAATGGCTAGTAGTGTAGTTTTAGAATAATATAAACACATAATGTTTAAGTTTTAATACAAATAAATGTGCTTAAGAAATAAATGGATGTTTCGTTTTATATCCTTTCGAACTGTTACCTAATAACTACACTGCAGTACACCTAATTCATTTCCTCAAGCAGAAGTGGATGAGTTAAACATCTTAATTGAAACCTTCGTAGAACGGAAATAGAAACACGACGTTTCCGGACATACGTTTCTATTCAAGAGATTGTTTACTCACCCTCCTCTATAAGTCCTAGGTATTTGTAACGGGAATTTCTGAACACCCTGTAGACAGCATGTTAGTGTTATATAGTCTGCTTGTTGCACAATGTATTAGTGTGCAAGTGAATTTATTCTGTATTGTAATACAGTTTCCTATGTCCTGTGCAGTATAATCTGAGGAATTATCGTGGAGTAAAACCACTTCCATGGACAGGTTGAAGTGACGCTTATCCGTTACAGTCTCCCTCAAACTCGTCAGGAGATTTTGTTAATTCGCTCCTGGGACGGTTTGCTCCCCTTACGAGCATAGTCCGTTCGCTCCAGACCACGGCAGTTTCACGTACAATGAATATTGGGTCACCTTTTGTTGGTGTCGGTTATACCAAGTGTTTCCACTTCTTTCTTTCTTTCTTTCTTTCAGAGTCATAGTCACACACACACAACTTGCTCATGGTCATCAGACACGTAAGGAGATCTGAATACAGGAAGTGTATTCGGAATTGCGAATATGAACTACCATTCGCTGTATATTGGAGTCACGACCATGAAAATTTGTGCCGGATTGGGATACTATCCCGGATTTCTCCCTTTACGTGAGCGGTCACCCCAAGCACTTCGGCTGTCTGTGCACAGTTCACGGACACACACATATGTTGCCGTTTATGTGGCACAACCTACATACGTATATTACGTATATTCCCATCCAGGAAGGACATATATGTTGAGAGTCGAGGGCCTGGGATTGGTGAATAGATACGAAGCAGCAGTGCCTTTGTTATTAAGAAATACGACGCAATGTTCCTTTGGATATGCAAACAAGGTCCTAAACTCAATAAATATGTCCTCCCTGGCCAGGAACATAGGTAACATACGAGTGCAAGTTGTGACATATGGACAAAGAAGCATGGAAGTTTGGGTGTGGGCGCAACCCGTGCACGGATAGCCGAAGTAGTTAAGATGACCGCTTGCGTAAAGCGGAAATCTGGCCTATAATCCCCGTGTGGCACAAATTTTGATTGTCGTCGTTACCGTACACAGTCGATGGTGGTTCACATTCGCAATGTATGTCCGAATGAACATTGCATTGTACTTCTTAATAACACAGGCAATGCTATTTCGTAAAACTGTACTAGTCTAACACAGGTGCAACACTGCCGCTGCCATCATATTTCGGCGAGCTTTTTGAGTGACTGTGAGCGGTCACTGATCCCAGCAGAAGATGACCTTTGCCGTAGTCAAAATGCCGTGAAAGACACTGAATAGTGATCCATAACTGATTTTTATTTTTTTCACCATCACCTCGACTGTGACACGCCGCTCTTCGAGCACCAGAGGCTCAACTTCTCTTGCTTTTCTCAGTTTTTCAGAGAGACAATGTACCCCTCTCCTGACAGGATAAGGGAGAGGCAGCGGGAAGGAAAAATTGTACGTTTATATCTTTTTTGTTATTTTTTATTTAATGTTAATGTCCCTGGAAAAAAATAATCACATATGAAAATGATAGGAAGGAAATACAGAGCCGAAGTGACATCCTCGTCACTTCACTGGGAGTAATATCCGATCCCTCGAAACTACGTAAACCACGAAGTCCCCACTGCTTCGGGGGTCATGAAACATGCTGCCTAGAAAGTTCGCAAAGTGTGTTTTGTATTTAGAGTGTCGCCAGATGATTTCGTGTTGTTTTAGTAGATAATGTCGATAGTCCATGCCCGATATCACAGTCAGCGAGTGAATGTAGTGCGATGCGTGTCCTCCAATCCAGCGTACTGCTGACTTTTTCTGTGAGAGGAAAAAGACAGCGTCTGGGAAAAATAAAGCGTCATCGTGGAGTCGCCGGTGCGTCGGAGGAGCGCCATGATGCGTTGCGTCAGCCGCCAAACATTTTTTGCCTCACCGCACTGCAGAGAATGTTCGTCGGTGTCCTGCATGCCACATATAAGACAGAGCGAGGAATCTACCATGTGAATGTCGTACAGTAGTCGGCGGGTGACTGTCTTGCGGTTGATTAATGTATACCAAGACGATCTCGCTGCCGTGGTGAGGAGAAGCTCGCCAAATCTGCCGCCAATCCCTCGTTGGGTATTTAAGTTCGACAACATTTCTGCCTTGATGACGCCTCATGTATCGATATATGTCATAGGTAGTGGGGATCCTTGTAGAAGGTATCTGTAACTGAACAAAGAATAGCGAGACGTGAGAAAAAGGAGACGATATTGTGTCTACCTAAACCGGTGGTTCAAAGGACGGAGAAAGAAGCACGTCCCGGATCGCCGACATGATGGCGTGTGCCATTGTTTCCATGTCCGTTGCGTCGCTCGGAGGTATAGATATCGAGCCTTGTTCCACACAATCGTGAGATTAAGTCCTCCAGAATGGTGTGGGAGAGTTAAAGTCTCGTATTTGACCTTAAACAACGTCCCTTGCCTATCATAGTATCAAATGGCCACCGTTAACCTGTCAGCAATACTAGGTGGCATTGGCAGTACATGTACCGGGAAAAAATTTGGAAATTTGTGGTAAGGACTATGGGAACAAACCGCTGAGGTCATCGGTCCCTGTGCTTACGCACTACTTAATCTAACTTAAACTAACCTACGCTAAGGACAACACACACCGCTGCCCGAGGGCGGACTCGAACCTCCGACGGGGGAGCTGTGCAAACCATGACAAGACGCCTGAGACCGACGGCTACTCCGTGCGGCTCATCATGTGCCAGGTGCGGCAGTCGGGAGGCCATGGCCATGGCAGTGACAAAAGCAACCGTTACGAAATTGTCTAGAGTGAAAAGCAGCCAACAGTTGCACTAAATTACGTTTATTTTAAACCTTGACCATGGTTTCTGCTATAATAATATAGCCTTCTTCAGAATTCATACACAGTAATAAATGAAAAATCTCTTAGCCCAGCGGCTGCGTCAAGACCAGTGAAATAACTTCATCAGACATAAGCCTGTTTCTAACATAAGTAAAATTACATATGACACCATATGTCCTCCGCCACTACCTCTGTTATACTGATATAACAATTAATGTATTCCACCCTTTGGAGCAGGTCGTGGGTTCGGAGGGAATTGTTGCGTATGTGCAGGCGGACGTGTTGGAGCAGGCGTCGGTAGGTCGCCGCCGCTGATTGCCGCGTTGGTCGGCTGAACAATACTCCTAAGCGTCGCAAACGGACTGTGCAGAGCGTCTAGACCACGTCCGATGTGCATAATCTTGATTTTATTCATGATACCTCTGCTACCCACCGCTTCTTCATACGTAGCAAGAAGGGCAACCACCTTACGTACTTTGTTCTCCGACCGGACGAGTATCATCAAGTCGTCGACATATGCACGACACGTGAAGGAACTCGCACAGAGTCGGACGCTTGTAAGAGTCCGTCTAAGAGTCTGCATCAATGGTTCGAGCACTATTGCAAACAGCACCATCGACAAGGGACATCCTTGTCGAACTGAACTGCGAACAGGAATCGTTCCTACCTCCCTGCCATCGACTCTCACCGTCGAAGGAGCGCCGCGAAGCAGGCGCATGAGGACGGTAATAAAATCCTGATGTATCGCCATGCGTCGCATGGTCGAGTCAAGGAAATCATGGTTAAGCTTGTCAAATTCATGGTCAAAATCCACTGATACGAACGCCGCTCGCATGCGACAAGCTTCCATCAGGGAAATGATGTCACGGATTCGCCTAGGACAGAATGGATGTTGCACCGAACCCCTAGACAAGCCTAGTCTGGTGGTAATGTCTTGCATATTACGGCCTTGAGCCTTGCCGTAAACATTCGCGCAAAGATCTTATAGTCAGTATTGAGGACCGTGAGGGGTCAAAGTTGATGGACGCTGACACTGTCTGCCGATTTCGGTATTGGTATAAGCAGTCCCCCCATGAACTGCGACGGGACGTCCGTGTCAGGGCTCAATAACTCGTTATACATCAACAACCACTGAGACGTCATTAAATCTGCAAATGCCCGATAAACTTCGAGTGTCAACCCATCTGGCCCAGAGGATTTGTGCACCACACCCTTCGTGAGTGCCCTCCGTATGTCAACTTTAATTAGGGGTTCCAATAACGCCTCTGCATCCAGACCATCCACCTCTGTTTTCTCCTACCGATTTTCTGTTGGCTTCCCAGTAAAAAGGAGGCTGTAAGTCCGCAGCTCGTGGTCGTGCGGTAGCGTTCTCGCTTCCGACGCCCGGGTTCCCGGGTTCGATTCCCGGCTGGGTCAGGGATTTTCTCTGCCTCGTGATGACTGGGTGTTGTGTGCTGTCCTTAGGTTAGTTAGGTTTAAGTAGTTCTAAGTTCTAGGGGACTGATGACCATAGCTGTTAAGTCCCATAGTGCTCAGAACCATTTGAACCATTTTTTTGGAGGCTGTAAAGCTCCAGAAACCCAGAAACACGTCCCGTTGTGACGTCAACTGTCGATCATCACCATCATGGAGCACTGTGATAAAGCATAGGCAATTACGCACGTGTCCCTTGGACACATGATGCACGCAAATACGTTCTTCATCGATGTTGCCCAAACACCGAGCATGGATCGAAAGTCCCTCTAATCGACGTTTCGTGATCGATAAAATTCACGCCTGAATGCGATGGACTTCCGCATGACGCTCGGGCGATGGGGCCCTGCAGGACAGGTCACGGAGCACCGTGTAGTAATAATCAAGTTTATCTCGGAACCATCTCGCTTTTTCCTTGCCATACGTTATGAGAGCTCTTCGTATCGCCGGTTTTGCAAATTGCAGCCACCATAAAAGAACCGCACAGTGCATGAGCAGTCGGCGAATGCATATGTGCCAAGTTTCTTCGATCCGCTGACAACATTCGGGATTAACCAATAAGGATGAATTAAGTTTCCACGAACTACGGCTCCACAACCCCGCTGCCCGTGAGAGGGCATCGTTATACAAGGTGATCCTTTAAAGCTGTGGGTCAACTTTCAGCAGCCAACACGGGATTCCTTAATCCGTCAGAAACATAAACCGATCCAGCCTGCTCGCCGAGTGGCTAGTAAAAAGCCTGCAGCCCTCTCGCTGACCATGGGTCTTTCCCCCGACATGTCTCGGCAGATTGTGTGCAGTGTGAGAACACAGTTAAAATTCCTTCCTACCAAGATGTGGTCATATCTCCCATGGAATAGAGGAGTAATCTCCTCCGAGTAGAATTGCGCACGCGCCAGTTGATTGTCAGATCCGGAGGGTGCATAGATGTAGACAATACATATGCCGTTCACGGTCGTCGCCAAACCACTAGCCGAAGGGAGATAATCGAGATCACACACAGGAATCCCTCCCCGGACTAATATCGCTCTGCCACGTCCTACGCCACGTCATCCTTTCTACTCTATTACATGCCAGGTCAAGCAGCTCTGAGACTTTTATCTTTACCTCAGCATACGTGGACGCGTTTCCCACCTGAACTGAAACCGTCTCAGGACGGAAACGTACCGTTTCCGGACTTGGGTTCCTATTCAAAATATTATGTACCCACTCCCCTCTATTAGTACTAGATGTTTGTAACAGGAATTTCCAAACACGCTGTATTTTTCTTTCATTATATCCTGTAAATATAAGCAGATTGTATTTCCATGTTTGGAAATGTCACGTGTGAATATCATGAAATACGTTTTTGTAATTGATACAAATGTTAAACGAATGTAAATTATCTTTGCAATGTATATTATGATTACACTAGCTCAACACCAACAGGGAACTGACAGAGAATTTTAGGTAAATTTCTTGTTGTTTGTCAAAAAACGTCTCTGAGAGCTGCTGTGTGACATCACAGAGAGAGAGTTCACTGCAGTCCAGAGTTAGACACGTGATTGTGTGGACGGGCATTTTGCGTGCAGTGGGAAAATTTAGGTACACGTTAGGTCAAATTACTAATTGCGAGGCACAACGAGAGTAACAAGTGTGAACAGATGTATAATGCTTCAGGAAAATCAAGATCCTGTCCCATAATTTGTCATCGCTAATCAAAGAATGCCCGTAACAAATGCAGTAAATGGACTTCTGTCGCAGACACCGAAGCCATCGTCTAAACATCTAAGATGACCTCTAATGCTGTTGATATTCGTTCAAATCAGAAATACACTTCTGGAAATGGAAAAAAGAACACATTGACACCGGTGTGTCAGACCCACCATACTTGCTCCGGACACTGCGATAGGGCTGTACAAGCAATGATCACACGCACGGCACAGCGGACACACCAGGAACCGCGGTGTTGGCCGTCGAATGGCGCTAGCTGCGCAGCATTTGTGCACCGCCGCCGTCAGTGTCAGCCAGTTTGCCGTGGCATACGGAGCTCCATCGCAGTCTTTAACACTGGTAGCATGCCGCGACAGCGTGGACGTGAACCGTATGTGCAGTTGACGGACTTTGAGCGAGGGCGTATAGTGGGCATGCGGGAGGCCGGGTGGACGTACCGCCGAATGGCTCAACACGTGGGGCGTGAGGTCTCCACAGTACATCGATGTCGTCGCCAGTGGTCGGCGGAAGGTGCACGTGCCCGTCGACCAGGGACCGGACCACAGCGACCCACGGATGCACGCCAAGACAGTAGGATCCTACGCAGTGCCGTAGGAGACCGCACCGCCACTTCCCAGCAAATTAGGGACACTGTTGCTCCTGGGGTATCGGCGAGGACCATACGCAACCGTCTCCATGAAGCTGGGCTACGGTCCCGCACACCGTTAGGCCGTCTTCCGCTCACGCCCCAACATCGTGCAGCCCGCCTCCAGTGGTGTCGCGACAGGCGTGAATGGAGGAACGAATGGAGACGTGTCGTCTTCAACGATGAGAGTCGCTTCTGCGTTGGTGCCAATGATGGTCGTATGCGTGTTTGGCGCCGTGCAGGTGAGCGCCACAATCAGGACTGCATACGACCGAGGCACACAGGGCCAACACCCGGCATCATGGTGTGGGGAGCGATCTCCTACACTGGCCGTACACCACTGGTGATCGTCGAGGGGACACTGAATAGTGCACAGTACATCCAAACCGTCATCGAACCCATCGTTCTACCATTCCTAGACCGGCAAGGGAACTTGCTGTTCCAACAGGACAATGCACGTCCGCTTGTATCCCGTGCCACCCAACGTGCTCTAGAAGGTCTAAGTCAACTACCCTGGCCAGCAAGATCTCCGGATCTGTCCCCCATTGAGCATGTTTGGGACTGGATGAAGCGTCGTCTCACGCGGTCTGCGCGTCCAGCACGAACGCTGGTCCAACTGAGGCGCCAGGTGGAAATGGTATGGCAAGCCGTTCCACAGGACTACATCCAGCATCTCTACGATCGTCTCCATGGGAGAATAGCAGCCTGCATTGCTGCGAAAGGTGGATATACACTGTACTAGTGCCGACATTGTGCATGCTCTGTTGCCTGTGTCTATGTGCCTGTGGTTCTGTCAGTGTGATCATGTGATGTATCTGACCCCAGGAATGTGTCAATAAAGTTTCCCCTTCCTAGGACAATGAATTCACGGTGTTCTTATTTCAATTTCCAGGAGTGTATTATGGTTCACGCCCAGTGAAATTGAGAGGAATTTGAATAATAATAGTTGATCTCGTCTCTGACCATGTCACAGTCACTTTGGATAGTCATCTGCAGCTTTCCCAGTATAGAAAAACCGAGTGTCTTTGATTCAGTAAAGAAAAACTGTATTACGAAAAATTACTAGTTTTGATTTCTGATAGGAAATGAAGCCTCAATAACTTATCTATTCTGTTTTAAAAAAATGAGAGGCAAGCGTCATTGTAAGAATTTATTCGAAATAACTACGCTCACAGTTTTCTGTATTAATAATAATATAGCTCTTAAAATGGTTCAAGTGGCTCTGAGCACTATGGGACTTAACTTCTGAGGTCATCAGTCCCCTAGAACTTAGAAGTACTTAAACCTAAGTAACCTAAGGACATCACACACACGCATGACCGAGGCAGGATTCGAACCTGCGACCGTGGCGGACGCGCTGGTCCAGACTGTAGCGCCTAGAACCGCGCGGCCACCCCGGCCGGCAATACAGCACTTTAAATCACTTTCATATTCTTGTGGCAATAGAGGAAATCGTGGTGATATCTGTTTATTTCAAGTCCGACTATTAATCTATAATTGAGGGAACACTTTCATGATGAAAATTGTTTCGGTATAATAAAGCTGTGGGTAGCTTTTTATATAAATACAAGGTGGTTAGTGTTACGTTCGAATCCCCCGCGACCAGAGATTCGTACAAGCGTTCCAACCTGTGGAGTATTACAGCTTTCAGACCACAAAAATCAAAACTTCATTTTCTCAAACCAACACTTCGAATTTTTTAATCTTCTGCTCGAATGATTAACGATTCATAGTTCGTGACACTTGCACGTCTATATAGCTGTTGACAAATTCACAGTTGTAAGCACACGGTAGCAGACCACACAAAAATTACACAGCCTGGCAAAGAAAGGAAAGCACACACAAGTGAAAGAGTAAACGAAGTGGAACTGCATTATTTGACAAGATATGCGATGTTATTTCGGTGAATACACAATTAGCGAAAAACTAGATAGTAGGTGCACACTGATCAGTATGTGCTTTACAGAACTCACTCAGCATCTGACGCTGCTTACGCCCCTTATACACCACATCAGGCTTGATAATATGATTAAAAAGGAACAAAACGAATGCCATCTGTAGGCCACATTAGCTGTCACACAGACATGCAACAAAAGTCATTTACCTAATCGTCGATGGTACATTGACGTCGAATCATTTCTTCCGGGTGCTTCACTTTTTTTGCCAGGAAATGTATAACCACTTAATAATACGAGTACTATTACAATTACGCTAATTATCTAGAAAACAACTATGTTTAACAAATAATTCGGTTGTTACAAACTTCACAAATTAAAATATCCGTAATGAATACTGGTAGACTTGTCTTTGCTTCCCATGCAACTTAATGTTTCGCCATAAATTTACGTTACTCCTGTTAAATCGGAAAATGCACAATTTCAGTCAACATAATATGAATACTTGAATACAGCACTCAAATGACAGAAGGTTTCTATGAATTTAAGTCGTTTCATGAGTTGTACGAGTCTTGCGTCTACATCCTCGTTCCTGTTTGCAGTATTATTGTCACAAGTTGACCGTTTTCTCCTAGATTTAATCAACTCTGCTGATGACGTGGAACGGCATATCGTAAACGTTCCTTTGGTGGCTAGATAAAGCATATAGTCGGCAACAGTGCGCTGCTTGAGCGCCGTAAGTTTAACGGAGAAACTCCAGGACGGGTATGCAAATCCTACCTTATCGCTAGAGTTATCGTTTGATCGCCAGATTTATTGCACAAATTTTGTGAGCGATAAATCTGGCTAGTCTGTCGTCGCTTCCGAGTTAACAATGTGCTTACGGTAATTTATGATGAATGATTATTGACACTGGCAGAGATTCAAATTTGTTACCTGTTCTTGTGTGATAAATGGGGTGTCCCCTATCTCCATTTCGAAACTTCCTGTTACCTGTTCCGCGGCAAATGTACTGACGTAGCTTTCTAAAATTACGTACCAATTGGAAGTTCCTTCCATTCATCATTAGGTGACTAACCAAAAACGAAAGTGTGCTCGTTTAATGATCTGAATTTCACATGCGTGTGCTGAAATACTCTGATTCAGTTTTCCTTTTTTTCTTTTTTTAGAATGCTGTACCACACATATTTAAGAGAAAGATCTCAAAGATCTCAATAAGACTTTCACGTGTTCAAATAACATATAAGTAAGCAGTTCGAAAACGTTCCTGAAAACAGCAAATATTTCGACAGCTGAACACCAAGGCACAGACGAAACGAGAGATCGCTCTACCTGATAAATTAAACCCTCAGTGGGCAGGGCTATGTTAACCAGAAAGGAGAGAGGGAGCGTTTAGAAACACAACACACATTATAAGCAACTATACTGCGCCAGAACACCACGAAAGACAACCAAACATGGCGAAACACTAATGAACCACGGGCAAGCAAGCAGCACTAACACTGACTCTCTGTTGTCTTCAGTTAAACTAACAAGTAACCGCACAAAAAAACAACCAGGCGGAGGTGTTTGCTTTAATTCCCATTGGAATCTCCATATTCAAACAACAGAAGGATAGAATCAAGTTGCGTTTACACCTGTGCGCCTTGCGCCTTGCGTCTAATCACCGTGTGACTGTGCTTGCCCCACAAGCGTGTAGGTTGCATCCTTCTTCCATAAAATGTGTGTGCAAGTGATTCCATTCTGTGTTTACACTGGTCACATCTACTTACGCGTGGGGCAAGCTACATCCGCCATTTGTTTATTAGCATTTCGCTATCGATAACGTCTGGTGTTGGACACTTCTGGTTGAGTGCTGACGCTAGTTGCTTACAAGTATATTTCTTTCTTCAAAATGACTCAAATGGCTCTGAGCACTACGGGACTTAACTTCTGAGGTCATCAGTCCCCTAGAACTTAGAACTACTTAAACCTAACTAACCTAAGGACATCACACACATCCAAGCCCGTGGCAGGATTCGAACCTGCGACCGAAGCAGTCGCGCGGTTCCGAACTGAAGCGCCTAGAACCGCTCGCCGCCGCGGCCGGCTTTCTTTCTTCACACGCTGTCTTTTGTTTCTAGCTGGCGTAACACGGTTCACCGAGAGGTTTAGTTGCAATGCCCCGTTTCATTCGTGCTTTGATAACGCCCAAAAATCGGCGTACCTGGCTGCATTACCGTTCAGTTTTTCGATCGTTTGTTTCTCCCCGCAGTGGGCCAAATCGCTTAGAAACCTGGACACAATATAGAAATGACATAAATCCTACATAACAGAATTCTTTTTACATTCTTCGCATCGCCGATTACGATTTCGATGTCGCAGTTACAAAACTCAAGGTGTTGGATCCAATTTGGTTGATCAAGCACTATAAATTTAGCAGATTCCAGTAAAACTTTAGCTATAAAGTACTTTAAGGTCGCTGACAACAAATCAAAAATCGAAATTGCCTTATTGAAAAGTTTTATTCGATATTTTACAGTTTTCAATCGAAATCGTAGTCACATTCCTTGTTTGCGCTATTAGCGCTGTTAGGGTTGTCCTCTGGGAGATGGTTCGAAAAGCAGGTTCTTACCACAGGTAAGACCTGTTCATCTTTTTAAGCTAAATATTCTGGGATCTCTAGATGATTGGATCTGCAGGTGCCAGAAACCGATGGAATACGTCATACATCTCTTTCTCACGGGAATATTATGGTAATATCTCGGAGACGATATTCTTTTTCCTGGCTCATTTTCTCTATCGGTACTGACTGGTGAGCATTCGTCAGATGTTACCAAACTATCGTTTGGCCTAAGAAAACACTATGGAACAATCCAGCTTTTGTTCAATACTAAAAACAAAATATACGTAGAACAAACATGCACATCAATCAGCATAACATAAAAAGAAACGAATAATTCTCGCGCTGGTAAACACGTTGTGCAGCTGTACAGTGCTCCTCCAGGGCACCTTCAAGACGGTAATATTGATGTGATGACGTGACCGGTATCCAATACTGTCCACATCACCAAGTGAGGATAAAAAATAATAGTAAATCTAAGGAGATACGGGAACACTTTTGCGTTCAAACATCTGTTACGGGTCATGAAGTTCATCAGTTAACGTCATGTTCGCTCCAACCAAGGCGTCACAAGCCCCACCCTCCTTATCAGTGACGTCAACACTCTCATCAGTGACGTCATCATCGATATGAATGACGTCATTAAGCCACGCCCCACACCCTTATTCTCCTCCATCCTTGCCATCTCCGGTCAACCACAGTCTGGAGTTTAGGGAGCCATTTATATGAAACAGTCAATGTAAAGCCAAGACGGCAGAACTAACGCAGCTGTGCTAGTTGGAAATGACAAAAAAATCCATGATAATGGAAATAACATAGTTGTTTTATAATCCCTCTGTTCTCCTCCCCTCGGCTCCAGTCATAATCTGGTATTTTAGCCACCTTTAAAGTGAAACACCTGTAACGCCGGAAATACATATCCTCCTATTTCCATCTAATGTACTATGAACTTTTTCCTTATTTTGTTGCCTGAAGATATGACATTTCTGTGTCTTTATATATTGTAATGGTTTTACTATTTATATATATATATATATATGCATTTATATCGATGTATAATTGGTTTGTTTTGTAAATATTATTTGTATTTTTACGCTGGGCAGGCGGAGTCTGGCTGGAGGAGGGCAGTGGAGCAGGTGTGTTGAGTGACGCTCCCGCGAGTTGCCGCGCTTTCGGGGTTTGGCAGCATGTAATTGCGCTCGACTTACTATGTTAGTCTCTGACATGGTGTCGCGGACGGGAAGCGTTAGCTGGCACACATCAAGAGCCCGTTTCGGCTGGAGACCGTATCGAGAAGAAGGCGCGCCAACATCCAGCTTCTGCAACAGCGGCGGCCGACAATGAGTGACTGTCGCCACCTCCTCGATCGACGACTTCAAACCGTCAATCAACCAACAAGGAGGACTGGTAGCACGTAAAGTTTTAGAACTGTATGGCAGACCTCATCTTTTCAAACTGTTAAATTTTTCTCACTAAATTACAGCAACGTAGCATGAACCTTTGTTGCTCATTGTCTCAATTGCATTACCAAGCATGGTCCCTTCCTGATCCGGAATGAACCCGAGTGTCGTTGAAATTCAAATGCCAGCATTAAAGTAATATAATTCGATTTCTCTGCTTTAATTTCAAAGATCAGTAAAGGTATTCATAGCTGGCTACGATATTTAGATTACACAAGCACAAATTAAGAGTGCGAGTTTTGCTACCACATTTTAGCTTACCTGTGACTGCAGCTCAGCTTGGCACGTACTAAATTTTACTATTGTTAATTGTTCAGAATCATTTAATTCAAGTTCAAAGTTAAATCTCTTATTTCTAAATTGCGTAGATTAAAGTAGCTTTTGAAATGATTGTTGAGGTAGCCCAAGACTTACCTTATTTTACTGAATTTCGTAGTGCTTCAGAAACAAAGTTCACTATTAATTTCAGTCACTAAATTAACTTTCAATTTTGCGGTTTTATTAATTCTTTTGTTAAATTAAGTCAGAGTGTGGCGAAAATTATTACTTCTGACAAACATTCAGTTTTCACACAACACGTGTCAACCTTCAGTTGCCACGCTTTTAGTGCTAATTATATGTGTGATAACCTTTCTTTTTCAGTTACTATAGTAATTGTCCATAGGACTGGCGACCGTAATTTTCCCCAAATGTCAAATATGTAATTACCTGTAGTTAATTGTTAACGTAACTACCGCACATTTACCTTCTTTATTAACTTTACCCTTTTTCATAATTATTTTTCACCAATTTCATTTGCATTTTTCCTTTCATTTAGCTGTAGCCCTTTCCTCCCTCTTTACCGACAAATTAACTTCGGTGACAATTGCTTTTCCCAAATTTCCATTAGGTGCACGCGGTTTAATTTTTCACTGTCATGAAGGTCGATAAGGGGGGGGGGGGGAGGTTACACGTGGCGACCGTGACAGGACAATCTTCAAATCTGAGGTTGTTCTGGACACGAATTTTGCATTGTGCAAATCTCGTAACAAAGTACTGGTTACGAACAGGTCTTTACGTCAGCGAGAATAAGTAGTGGGAGGAATCCTAATTAGATTTGAGATTTGGCATTTACATTGAAAATTTGTAAAATGAGTGAAGGCAACAATTACCAGGATTTGGTAGACTTGGGTACGGAACAATCGGTCGAACAGTGGGAAACGCGCACCGCGGAACCCATTGTTCAGGGGCAGGCGGCTAGCATGAAAGACGCGACCGCCGAAACGCAACAAAGAGCAGAAATGGAATTCCAAACTTTAGAAAATGTTTCGGAATCGGAAGCGAAAATCAAATCGGTACCCCTTGATGACGAATACGGGGGGAATATATATAGAGGAACCAGCTACGGAAGTAAAACCGGTAGTTTCCGGGAATTTAACTGATTTATTCAATGTTTTGATTAATGAAATCAAGAGTCATTCGGCAGAAATTAAGGCTCAGTCTGAAAAAATTGACATTAAACTAGACAACCAGAACAAAGCTATTAATGTTGTTAACAACAATGTTGGAGTTGTTAACACAAAAGTTGATAAAATCAAAGAAGATATTGTTATGATTAATACCGAAATCGGTAGTCTTAAACAGGAAATGATAGGAGTTCAGGCGGAAAATTGCGAGCATAAATACTCGTTTTGATTCCGAAATTAGCAGAATCGAGAAAAGTGTAGGAGAAGCAGTTGCTCCGATCATCGAGAATAAGGTGACGGAACAAATTCAATTAGTGAAAAAAGAGGATCAACAGAAGGTGGAAACTTTAATGTCTTTAAATGATAATTAAATAGACACCCTAGCTGCAAGCAGGCGTTGATACACTTCATTGGGGACATGTTGAAAATGTGTGCCCCGACCGGGACTCGAACCCGGGATCTCCTGCTTACATGGCAGACGCTCTATCCATTTTTTTTTTTTAATTTAAATCTAATGAACCGCTGCAGGAGCAGGACGACGGATAGGGCAGGGGTAGAAACCCGAAGCCTGTCCATCCCGCCGCCACCCCCAAGCAATGTGTTCGAGTTCAAGGATCGAAGGATCAGGAAGAGGATGTAGTGGGTTTGTCAATATTGTTTTATTTATTTATTTCTTTAATTTTTATAACATTTTTTTATAGATTTATTTTTGTTACATTACAAAGAAAGATCCTACAACTGCCGTAGCCGTGCGTCCGAGTCGCCTTCTCGTCTGTTGGCAGGGGTTCCCCCCTATTCCGTCCGTAGAGGATCAATATGCTCCAGGATTCTTCTTCATTTTCAGCGTCTCATACCCGGAACGCCCCAGTGAGCAGGAGGATCCGCAAATAATGAACCTAAATAATTTGCGAAACGAGTTCTGTACTTCGGGTGGCGGCTGAAAGCTGCATGTGTCGTCATCAATAGAGACCAAAAGTCGAGGGTGCCTTTGGGAGCATCGCAAAATATGTAGTAAACGGCCAGGCCTTTTAGCCAGTTAACGGCGTTCGTTCTGGTTGATGGAAAGTATATGCTGTCGGGGTGCAATACTTCATCAGGGGAGATAGACTCCGGCAATCGCCGCAAGAGTAACGCCAGCATGCGCTGCGTCAGTAGCCAGCACTCGCTGGTCGCGGCACACGTCAGACGGTGTGCGTCCGAGTCAGCGACTGAGCATGTCGGACACAAGGGGTCGTCCGTCAGATGTATGGAATGTAGCCTCTGACGAGTAGCGAACTTCCCATGCACAACCACGTACCACAATGAACGCACCGTCGAAGGCAGAAAAGGCGTGTGTACCGCTCGCTACACCGTGTTCCAGGCAACTTCAGGATGTCTGTGGGTGACCGTATTTACAGGTTGCTGCTGTTGATAGAGGCGATAATAGTCTTTTGTGCTGGGCTTCCGTGTCGTCGGAAGGACTGACCGTAAGTAGCTGAAGTCAATCAAGAACTCTCTGATGTGGGTGAGTGGCGGTGAAATGTGTCCTACAGAAACCGGGGGATGCAGAGAGTGTGGTGCCACTTCCGCTATCAGGGTGCCCGTCAGAGTGGCGTGGGCAGAGGTCCACTTGCGATGCATAGTGTTGAGATAAAGCGATCGCGCACGGTTATATACATGAATTAAACCGATACCGCGCGCCCGCTGCGGCAGCGTCAGGGTGGCGTATCGGACTTTAAAAACCAGACCGTTGCTTACGAAATGTCCATATGCTGCTTGAAATCTGTCGGCCATCGTAGCCGTCAAGGGAAGGATATGCGCAAAATAGTTCCGTTTTGAGACAAGATAGGTGTTGACATAATGTGTTCTGAGAAGCATATCCAAGCGACGCAGTTTGTTGTCCTGCAGCAGAGCACGTGTCTGGTGTAGGAGCCGGCGGTACGTAGCCGCCGCCGTGCGGCGGACAGTGCTATAGAATTGCACTCCTAACCACTTGAGTACGGGCACCTTGTCAAAGGGCACCGCCGTTGTGTGGGAAAGCCCCCCTCCGACATCCATGAATTTTGTCTTCTTCACGTTGATGACGCTCCCAGCGACCGCCCCGTACTGGCGTAGCCACTGTAGCGCCATATGCATTTCATCCTCTGATCTGGCGAGGAACACCACGTCATCGGCGAATGCACCACAACGAAAGGTCACGTCCCGCAAGGAGATACCAGTTAATCGCTGTCGTAGACCATGTAAAGCTGGTTAAAGCGTTGCAGCAAATAATATACCCGACAGGGGGCACCCTTGTCGCACTGACCGTCCAACAACAATGTGACCAGACTGATAACCGTTGACCATCATGCGGGAGCGCTCTCCGTGGACCAGTCGAAGGACCACCTATGTAGACTCCGGAGAGAGGCCCATGTGTTGCAAAACTGCGCGTAAGAAGCCGTGGTCGACGCGGTCGAATGCGTGGTCAAAATCTACGGCGACAAGGACGCCTCGTATTTTGCAGGCCGCCGTCAAATCAATTACGTCGCGGTATGCTCCTAGCGCCGTATGAATGTTGCTGACACCACCTAAACGTGTCTGATCGGTGTGGATGGCTTTCCCGATAGCGGTGTGGAGACGCGCGCGGAGGATACGGGCGAAGATCTTGTAGTCGTTGTTGAGGAGTGTGAGTGGGCGAAAGTCCTGCCACCTACAACCACCATTCGGTTTCGGGACTGGGATCAAGATGCCTTCTGTGAGTTCTATGGGGACAGTGAAATCAGGTCTTGAAACATTTGGAGCCACTTGTCACCCATAAGGTGGTAAAAAGTGCGGTAGAGTTCCAGGAGTAAACCGTCAGGTCCAGGCGACTTGTTCGGTGCTCCACGTGCCAAGGCCGGTGTCAGCTCGTCGGGTGTAATGGGCAATAGCAGACTATCGGGTGCCACGTCCCGAGGGGCGGGAAAATCGTGCAACAGCTCGTCATAATGACGTACATTTCGCGGATCTTCCATGTACAAGGTCCCATAGTGTCTGGCGAACGTGTGCGCGATGTCCGTTTGTGTCATTGCGCGGCCGCCCTCCTCCGTGGTTACCGATGTAATGAGCTGACGTTTGCGGTGGCCCCTCTCGCGCACAATGTGATACACAGACGCTGTTTCGTTGGGGATACAGTCTTGCACTCGCGCACGGATGCGGACACCTTCGAGCTGCTCGGTCCTGATGCGAAGTAGACGAGCTTTGATGCGTTGTATGGACATCTGACGTTCAGGAGACGGTGGTTGTGGCGCCAGCTCACGTAACGCTGTATAGTAAAATTCCGATGTTGCCCTTTGCCAGTTCGATCTCTCACGCCCGTAGGCCATCAATGTCTTTCGGAGTGCAGGTTTGACACATCCCAGCCACCACAGCAACGTGGAAGCATACATGGGCAGGCGCCTGATACATCGACGCCACGTGTCAGTGACTGCTCGCCGACACGCTTCCTCGCGAAGGAGGGAGACGTTCAGCGTCCACGGGCCCGTGCTGCGTCTTGTGAGTTGTCGGGGTAAGGTAACAGTGCAGATGTACGCGAGATGGTCCGTGAAGGCCGTCGGCCAGAGTTCTGCGTCACGGGTTGCTGTGCGGAGGGCACGCGAGACGTATATCCGGTCCAGACGACTCTGGGTCCCATGATGTAAGAGCCATGTGTCGTGGAGCGCGAGGTCACGTATCAATGCTTGTAGAGCCGGGCATGGGACGTAATGCGGTATCTGGTCCTCGGGCCGCCCACTATGTAATGGTCCATATTTCCTTGCAAAAAGTGGGGCTACCTCCTCCGAATAGAAGACATGCCTGTCACCACGGTGCGAATTACCGGAGGGAGCGTAGACGTTAATGAGGCGGACTGCGCCAAGTGTGAATGCCATGCCTTGCCCGTTCGGCAAGTACGTCGCGTCCGTCGCGTCTATGCCATCTCGGAGAAGGATGGCCGTTCCTCCTGCGCCATCACCTAAGGGTAGGCTGTAGGTGGTGTAGCCATATAGGTCTAAACGCAGCTCGGGACGGACCTCCTGGAGAAGGGCAATGTCCAAGTCTGCCGCTCTGATCATGTCGTGTAACATGCAGGTCTTGACAGTGGAGTGGACACCATTTACATTGACTGTTCCCACACGGCATGACTGAGACATATCAAGTGGCGGAGGCAGTGTGCCGGTGCATGCCCACAGTGATCTCACACACCACACAGCCATCCATCTCCATGCTGTGCATTACTGTGCCATATGAGTCCCTGACTGGCAGAGCCCTCCGGGCTCAATGTCAGCCATGGGCTCTGGTGGAGATATCGATGTTTGCTGTGCATCATCTGCCTCCATATCGTCTGCCCAATCACCAAGAGACGATTGTGATGTCATTGGTTGCTGGTTGTTTTCACAGGAGCCCGCATTTTGGGAGTTAACGCAATGCGCCTCGTTTTCTGGGCCCTTGTCTTCAGGCACCTTTTGGTGAATGATGCCACTGGAGTCCGTTGCTGTTGTGGACGAGTCAACGAAGTCGATGTCTTCCGCTGGCTTCACATCCCTGTCCTGTTCTTCAACTGACAATCGCCTCTTCTTGTGTCGCTTGGGTGATTTTTGCTTTCGGGTCCGAGATTCGACATCCACTGGAGGGCGGGGCTCGACACAGTCTCGGTCGCTAGGAACCCCTGTGTCCGATTCCGACAGTGACGGTGGCTGGGTGCCCACGACGCTGCGGTGGGCAGAGGCTGTAGGACCTCTGCACCGTTGGGCTGCGGCGCCGTCGACGGCGCTGACTCTCCAACGGAGCTGGCAGCGGCTTGAGGAGGTAGCAGGTTTTGATCATCCATCACATCATGTCGTGCCGCCTCCACGTATGTTAGCGGGAGAGAGGTCATAGTGGATCGTTGGGGAAGTTCATTGCGGGGCACCTGAACGAGGCGGCGCTGCAGACACTCAGTTCTAACATGGCCTTCCTGGCCGCAGCCCGAGCAGGTCCTCGGTTGTCCATCATATATAACAATTGCGCGGCAGCCACCAACGAAAACATATGATGGAACGTGCTTCTTAAGTTCTATGCGCACTTGTCTTACCCCCTTAAGGACAGGGTACGTTTCGAATGTGTTCCATTTCTCCTCTGTGTGGCTCAGAACTGTGCCGTATGGCCGCAGCGCATCAACGACTAGGTTGGCAGGAACTTCGAACGGTAGTTCAAAGATGCGCACGGTAGGCACCCCCAGACCAGCATGGTCAACTCCTACCACGCTCACGTTACCATCTGCGTGACAGAAGCGAAAGCCGTTTGCAAATCGTTGGAGTAATCTGTCGCAGGCCGCTTCGTCAATCAGTTTGAGGTACACCGTGCTGGTTACAATAGACAGATGAATTCCTATCAGTTCTTGTGGTTCTATGTGCATGATGTCTCGTAGAAACCGTTCAATTTCATGGGCCTTCGGTCTCGTGTACGATGCGTTGAACGTTAGTTTGATTGTAGCTTTTCGATATGAGAACGCCATGTCGTGTCGGTACAGGTACTATACGGCAATACAACGACGCGACCGCGCGCTAGCGGGTAAACAACAACACCTGCGGAGCACTGCCCGGCGCGCCGAGCCCGTCCGCACGGTATCACGGCTGAAAGCCGACTGTGAGCCACCGCGGGCACAGAGGATAGTGCGTCTGCAGGGACTTATCCCTTGCAGGCTCCCCGTGAGATCCACATTCCCAACATGTCCACAACACTACGTTCGTAGTGCGCCTAATAGATGTTTGCCCATCATACTCATTACTCGTGGCAGATTAATCTACCAAGTCCCGTACGAGTTCGGGCATAGCGTGTGCGTTCGCACAAGAAGGTCAAAGGCCGGGAACCCATATTTTTAACTATATATGACGGTAGTATCTGTTCCCGAAAGAACAGTTACCGTGGATGACCATGCAGCTTTGCTAGAAATAAAATGATAATTAAAAAGACACCCTAGCTGCAAGCAGGAGATCCCGGGTTCGAGTCCCGGTCGGGGCACACATTTTCAACATGTCCCCAATGAAGTGTATCAACGCCTGCTTGCAGCTAGGGTGTCTATTTAATTATCATTTTATTTCTAGCAAAGCTGCATGGTCATCCACGGTAACTGTTCTTTCGGGAACAGATACTACCGTCATATATATTTAAAGTCTTTAGTATCCGAAGTAGATACTAAAATGAGGAAGCAGGGTAATACCTGCGAAGAGAAAAAAAGGGAAGTAGAAACGTTTGCGACAACCACTTGCCAAGTAATTACGAGAGTGTCGGAATTAGAAAAGAAACTTGACGAAAAACAGAGCTATGTGCCAATCTGTGCACATAGTTCGGAATTGTTGACAAAAGAGGAGCGGTTCGACCCCTTGAAAAAAGGCGGCATACACGCGACGGATTTCATTAAAAATTGTGAAAGAGTCTTATCCAGATCATAGACTAATGAGAGAAAAATTAATGCGGTTATTGATGTGTTGGCTGGTGATGCCAAGTGTTGGGGCTTAAACCTCAACATTACGAACCTGACTTTTGACGAGTTTAAATATTTTTTTATGGCTGAATACTGGTCAGAGCAAAAACAACAAAATGTCTGGCGCGAATTTGTCGTATCGAGGCCTTTCGATGCGAATTTGCGCGGCTCGATGAAGGAGTTTTGTGAGGGCTGGATCCGCAAGTTGGAATATTTGCGTGATCGCCGCACGGAATCCGAAATAGTCTGGGAACTCCACAAGAAGCTTCCAGATGATACAAAACGCTACGTAGGAAGCAATTACAGGACAATCAATGATTTCCTGGAAAGAGTTGAGGACGAGGACAATTGGCGCAATAATCGCGATAATGGTAGGGGCCGTGGTAACAACAACGGGTACCACAGCAACCACAACAATGATAACTATGGGAATAATGCATACCGCAATCTTGGCAGCAATAACAATAGTGTTTCGGGCCGTAATGACGATCGGTACAACGCAAATAATAACAGGAATGACGGAAACCAGTGTCATACTAGCGTGATACGGGCTTCACAGAATAGTAATAACGCCAGAGGGTGTGATCAGCCACCTCAGCAGCATCCGGGGACCGTATCTGCTGGGACTAGAGAGCGAAACCGTTAGCCGCGCCGTTGAGGGGCCAACCGGGCGTGGAGAAATTTTGGAGGCCCAATAACAAGAGAAAACCCAGGTGTCGTCGTTATGAAAATTCCGTGTGGAATAATCAACGGCGAGAGAGTGTGCCAGTGTTAGGAGAAAGGAGTGCGCCCACGAGTAGTAGATCAGCTGTAGACACGGCAGCAGAAAATACATTCACTGTCTGTGAGAACAATTTAAGCAGTGTTCCGGAAATGGATTATAAAGTGGCAGCTGTAACACCCACAGCGGAACTGGAGATTGAGTTTAAGAATGATTCGCAAGTGTTGAGAGAAGATCAGATGTCGGATTAAACGTCCGTCATCGATTGAGGGGATGCAGAGAAGGATGAGGTCTGGTTAAGGCAGTTCGGTCGCTTATACGACGAACTAAGAGATTATAGGGGCCTGTATAGGAGAAGTGTTTATGGGGAGCGCGTGCAGGATTTTCCGCGTCTCGTCCCGCAGGAAGATGGTGTTTTTGAAATGATAGAAAGTTCTGGCCCTAACCGGCAGACTTTACCAGAAATAGTTGATGTTAATGGGGAGCACGAGCAAGATTCATCGTGTTTCATACTGCTAGAGTTGGATGTTGAAGTAGTAACGGAAAGTTCTGCCCCTGACCGGAAAACTTTACCGAAAGTTATTGTGTTAGAAGTGGCCGACCCATCCGACGCAAAACTTCAGTTTAAACATTGCGAAAGTATTGAGGAGAAAGATTACGAGAATTTTAGTGATAGCCTGACACTATTGGTAGAAAAGCACGTAGATTACAGCGTGTATGAGGTTAGAGCTGACGTTATACGGTCAGACGGTAGCAGTGTGGGTTGCACAAATCCAGTGGAAGTAATTGCAGATACTACTGGGCACATTCCTCCAGGTAGATTGGCAGATGAGATCAATCTGGCCAAGGAGGAATCAACGAAGGTGACAATTAGTGAATTGATAGCAAAGCTACACTCACTAGTTGACGAGTTACAGGAAAAGGTTTCGGTATTGGAGGCGAAGCTACAGACTAAGCCTCAGGACAAACGTGTTGAAATTAAAACTGTTTGTGAACAGAAGCTGAAAAGGCCGCCAGATAAGCCGGATTTAGGATCAAAGCCGGTTGGTTTTTCTTGGAATGACCGGGATATAGACGAGGATTTACTGTGGGAAAATAAAGAAACAGTCGAGGACAAGTGTAGACTGATAGTAGTGTCTGTTAATATGCACGACCTACAACTAAACGTGTTGATTGACACCAGTGCAGAATTTAGTGCTGTATCTGGGAAAATACTTGAGTTACTGAAAGACAAACCTGGCATCGTAGTTATGCTAGCAACAGGAGTGAAAATTATTGGTGCTACTGGGAAGGCCAGTAAACCGGTCACAAAACAGATTTTTGTCAACTTCGAGATATGTGGGGCACGATTTGTCGTCGTGCCAGACTTAACTACGGAAGTAATTATCGGGTTAGATTGGCTATTAAAGCACCGTGCAGTGATTAAGTGTGAAAGCAAAACTTTGACATGTACGTCACAAGATAAAACAATAGTAGTTAGTTTTGACGAGGCAGGAGATGGTGTGCATAGGCAATACCAGCCTATACCCATTGTAAACTGGCCGGATGCCATTGACGTAGGTATGAATTTGAACTACTGTAACGTGAGGAATCTCGGCATTGTCAATAGTGTAGAAAGTGAATTGGAAACTTTTGTAGACGGTGTGTCAAACGTAAAACACGAACAAAGACGAGGCCTGCATGAAGTAATCATGAGGAATAAGAATGTGTTTTCAGACAAACCGGGACTTGTGGAAGGATATAAATGCAAGTTGCATGTAATTCCACACGGACCATTCTTCGTGAGACCGTATGCTATACCGCTGTCCAAAAAGGAAGCAGTGCAACGGGAGATAGATAAGATGATCGAATGGGGATTGATTGAAAGAAGTACTAGTCCATACAATAACGGTTTGGTCATTGTAGCAAAACGGGATGGTAGTGTGCGTATTGTGATTGACGCGCGCACGCTGAATAGGGTCGTTCAACGCGAAAGAGACAGACCAGAGAATATGGAGGAGATTTTGCAACGTTTTCATGACGTTAAGTTCATGACTAGCCTCGATCTGACGGCTAGTTACTGGCAAATAAAACTTGAAGAAGAATCTAGGCCATACACCGCCTTCTGGTTTGCGGGCAGGTGTTATCAGTATAGAGTACTGCCGTTTGGACTTAATATATCTGTTTCCGTATTCATCAGGGCGCTAGATAAAGTGCTAGGGCCGGCTTTGAGTTCAAGATTAACTGTATATGTTGACGACCTATTGTTTGCCAATGCCACTTGACATGACCATTGTGACCTGTTGGATGAAGTTTTTAGAGCATTGCGCCATGGCGGAATGACTCTAAAGCTAAAGAAATGCGAATTTGTGAAGCAGGAACTGAAATTTTTAGGGCATGTAATTATCACTGCTGGTATTACGAAAGACCCAGAGAAACTAAAGGCAATAAGGAATTGTCCTCCACCCAAGTCTAGGAAACAGTTAAAAAGTTTTCTAGGGCTCACAGGATTTTACCGTAAATTTCTAAAAGGACAAGTGTTTAATGATAAAAATTTGAATAACCTCTTACGCAAAAATGTTCCGTTTGTGTGGACTGACGGATGTCAGGCCGCTTTCAAGAGATTAAAAGACGAGTTGTTAAGATCTAACATACTATTTCATCCTGATTTATCGCTACCCTTCCATCTGGGAACGGATTCGTCTAATTACGGGGTGGGGGTAGAACTGTTCCCGGAAGTTGGTAAAGGAGAGGATAAAGAACACCGGACGATAGCGTTCGCAAGTCGAACTTTATCAAAAAGTGAGCGAAACTGCACGATTTCTGAGAAGGAGTGTCTCGCTATCGTGTGGGGATTCAAGAAGTTCAAGGGTTACCTATGGGACCGCAAGGTGATTATTCATACGGACCATAAGGCGCTCACTTATCTGAAGGATTGTAAACTACTTCACGAAAGACTGACTAGGTGGTCGCTGTATTTACAGCAATTCAACTATGACATCTGTTACGTAAAAGGTACCGACAATTGCGTAGCGGAATTGCTGTCACGGTTGCCCGAGTCTAATCAAGATGTATTGAAAGATGAGTCAGATGGAATGGTCAAATTATACTATTATAAAGAAGTTGAGGGACGTAAATTAGTAGTGAACATCTGTAAGAATCTACGTCGTCATCAGAACGAGGACGGTTGTTTAAATATGGTGAAAACCCGATATGACGAGAGGAGTCCAGAAGGAGAGAAATGAAGAAAGTATTACAAGATATACGATCATATCTTGTACATACGTAAGGGTGAAGATAGTAATATTTGGCGGGTATGCTGGCCCACCAAATACGGCACGGAAATAATAGACTACTACCATTTGGCGTATGGTCACTGTGGACCAAAGAAATGTACGGAAAAGCTGAGTGAAGTAGTGCATTTTAACAAAATGTTAAAACGCGTTACTGACAGAGTGAAATCTTGCGATTTATGTCAGAAGGTTAAGGTTACCAACTGTACGAGTCGTGGTCCTATGCGAAATATAAGGCCTAACGACACCTTTGAATTACTGTGCGTGGACTTGTACGGACCTTTGCCCAAATCATCAGGAAACTTTGCCTACATTTTAGTAGTGCTAGAAGCTTTTTCCAAGTTCATCAAACTATACCTGATTAGGAAAGCTACAACCAAAGCGGTTTATAGCGAGCTTGTGAACGATTATTTTGTTGATATTGATAAGCCCAAGGCGATTCTATCAGACAATGGGGCTCAATTTACTTCTAAGTTGTGGAATGAAGGCATGGCAAGTAATGGGGTCGAAGTGATCCATATTTCAGCTTACTGTCCTGCTGGAAATCCCGCTAAGAGGTATATGCGCGAGCTAGGCTGACTTTGCCGTACCTACTGCCACCACAACCATAGGACAAGGGGCAAATATGTAGCAGAATTTGAGAGAATTATAAATACCTTGAGACGTGAGTCTACGGGATTTTCTCCAGAGGAAATCCTGTTAGATGACAGAAGTAAAAGTTTAGTGGAAGAGATAATCAGATTCCCTCCACGGATTGACATTAGTATTGGTGTGAAAAAAGATCGTTTGTTAGAAATAATGAAGCTAAAAGCCGATGCTCGCATACGTCGTCATGACGCTAAAGCGCGTTTTGCTAAGTTTGCAATCGGAGACTTAGTACTTGTAAAAGCTCATGAGAAATCGAGCGAGATAGACAATGAAATCTCTAAATTTAAGTTTGTTTATAATGGACCATATAAAGTCATTGGTATACCTCACACAAATGCTTATTGCTTAGAGTATCCAAGCTCTGGAAAGCTATTAGGTATACGGAACATTGTAGACCTGAAATTGTAGCAACCAAGGACTGATTAATACCACAGAAAGGGTAATTTGTATGGTATGTAAATAGAGAGTGTAAGATTTAAGGATGTGCCATGTTGCGATGCTTTTGCCTGACCTAGAGGTCGTTAAAGAAGTTGTCATTAATAAGCAATTAATTTTGATTAAATGATTTAAGAGTAGCTGATTAGTAACCAATTGAAAAATCCAAGCTGGTAGTTTAAGTTTTCAGCTGAGTCACAGTAGATTAAGGAATGTAAATATGATTTTGTAACTAGCTGTAAGATTTCATAAACATGTGATTTACTAGTCATTGCCGATGTACTTAGACGCTGTTTTAAGTTTCAGGCTAGTACATGCGTGTGATGATGGACAGTGTCGAGTTATCCACTGTGATAGTGTTAATGGACTCCTTGAGATTACTCGGGAGTGAGTTTTTCCGAAAGAATTCAGTGAAACGGACGTTCTGGAAATGCCGTTACACAGGCGAGTGAGATCAAGCGTGCCGCACAGGTGGGCGCAACAATACTGGCGAGGCGGAGCCACTGTCGACTCTTGTGCCGGTCGGCATTCTTTGTACTTGCGGGTACGGAAGGCGGAGTTGTTTTTCTTCCCGGACAGCCTATGTGAAAGAATTCTGTTGTCAATATTTATGTTTTTGTCGATCTACTGTATATTATTTTCTTGTTTAGCGTTAAGTGGACTCTCGTGACGAGAATATTAATTATGAAAAGGTTATATAAAATGTATATTCTATTTAATTAATTATTAATTTGCGTATTTTGATATACCTGTTTTTTATGACCATGTACTCTGGTTAATTTTGTAAATAGAATTCCATTTCTTGATACTGTTAGGAATTTTGATGATTTTGGAATAGCTAAACCATTTTCTATGTTTTCTATGAATTTTAATATATTGTCAACATGTTTTCTTTTGTGTAAGATGACAGAGTGGAATAAGATTAGGTGTGTCTCCACTCAATTATTTTGCTCTAGAAATTGGTTTATGGTTAATTAGCCTAATGCTACATTTTCTAGATGTTTTGAGCATATGCATTTCCGCTGTTTTTTTTTTCCTTTTTGGGATATTTTCTGAGTCTGTTTAGGTTACACGAACATCCTCAGACAATGTGGGGCACGTGTAAAGTCGGAAATGCATATCCTCCTATTTCCATCTAATGTACTATGAATTTTTTCCTTATTTTGTTACCTGAAGATATGACATTTCTGTGTCTTTATATATTGTAATTGTTTTACTATTTGTATATATATATATATATATATATATATATATATATATATATATATATATATATATATATATATGCATTTATGTCGATGTATAATTGGTTTGTTTCGTAAAAATTTTTTGTATTTTTACACTGGGTCTTGCCTAGGGAAAACTATGCTATCGAACCATTACATCGATAGTTCGTGTGGAGAACCAAAGTGTTTAGGATCTTTGGTAGTGTTAACTCTGCCGCATAGAGCGGGGGCAGGCGGAGTCTGGCTGGAGGAGGGCAGTGGAGCAGGTGTGATGTGGGACGCTCCCGCGAGTTGCCGCGCTTTCCGGGTTTGGCAGCATGTAATTGCACTCGACTTGCTATGTTAGTCTCTGACATGGTGTCGCGGGAAGCCTTAGCTGGCACACATCAAGAGCCCGTTTCGGCTGGAGACCATGTCGAGAAGAAGGCGCGCCAACATCCAGCTTCTGCAACAGCGACGGCCGACAATGAGTGACTGTCGCCACCTCTTCGATCGACGACTTCAAACCTTCAATCAACCAACAAGGAAGACTGGTAGCACGTAAAGTTTTAGAACTGTATGGCAGACCTCAGTGTTTCAAACTGTTAAATTTTTCTCACTAAATTACAGCAACGTAGCATGAACCTTTGTTGCTCATTGTGCCAACTGCATTACCAAGCAGGGTCCCTTCCTTTTCCGGAATGAACCCGAGTGTCGTTGAAATTCAAACGCCAGCTTTAAAGTAATATCAGTCGATTTCACTGCTTTAATTTCAAAGATCAGCTAAGGTATTCATTTAGATTACACAAGCACAAATTAAGAGTGCGAGTTTTGTTACCATATTTTAGCTTACCTGTGACTGCAGCTCAGCTTGGTACGTACTAAATTTTACTATTGTTAATTGTTCAGAATCATTTAATTCAAGTTCAAAGTTAAATTTCTTATTTCTAAATTGCGCAGATTCAAGTAGCTTTTGAAATGATTGTTGGGGTAGCCCAAGACTAACCTTATTTTCATGAATTTCGTAGTGCTTCAGAAACAAAGTTCACTATTAATTTCAGTCACTAAATTAACTTTCAGTTTTCCGGTTTTATTAATTCTTTTGTTAAATTAAGTCAGAGCGTAGCGAAATTTATTACTTCTTACAAACATTCAGTTTTCACACAACACGTGTCAACTTTCAGTTGCCACGCTTTTAGTGCTAATTATATGTGTGATAACCTTTCTTTTTCAGTTACTATAGTAATTGTCCATAGGACTGGCGACTGTAAATTCCCCAAATCTCAAATGTGTAATTACCGGTAGTTAATTGTTAACGTAACGACCGCACATTTACTTTCTTTATTAACTTTACCCTTTTCTATAATTATTTTCCACCAATTTCATTTGCATTTTTCCTTTCATTTAGATGTAACCCTTTCCTCCATCTTTACCGACAAATTAACTTCGGTGACGATTGCTTTTCCCAAATTTCCATTAGGTGCACGCGGTTTAATTTTTCTCTGTCATTAAGGTCGATAAGGTGGGGGGGTTGGAGGGAGGCTACACACCCAATTATCACGTAGTGTTTTAGCAGCCATTAACATGAAACAGCAAATTAAAATATAAAGGAAGAGCCACTACTTTCGGAGTGCTCAAAAGTATCTGAATTTTGCACCATTTTCAAAAATATTCAAATGATCTGAATTATTAATCCAAAATTTATGTTTGCAGTATTTCCACATCTAAAATCTGCCAGCAAAACATATACATGCATAGACACACTCACACACACACACACACACACACACATACACACACACACAGACAGACAAACACACACACACTTAGAAAGACATAATCGCAACTCAACTCAGTAAAATAGTGCAAAAAGCATTGACAACTATATATTCATTTCTCACCACACGAAACTGTTTATGGACCGTCTTGTCAGTCGCATCTGCAATTTTTATTGGAATCTGTATCGTACTCACTATGGAATACGCTCCATATGTGGGGAAAGTTTTCGATCAGGCTAAAAATATATAGAATTTTCCATGGTACAACAAAGGCAATAAATCTTGCGTGAACTGAATGTGATATATTTTTGTCGTAAACTAAAAGGGCACAACAGTAATAGGATAGAGAAAGTAGCTGGGTGTAGAAATCAAATGCCACTAAATGATTTTACAATACCTGTCACAATTTTACAAAGAAAGACTTTTTTAACAAAAGACGTAATTGTCTGACTCACAATTAAGGCAAATAAAAAATGTAGCATCCCCTTTGGCGCAATCTTCATGTGCCCATTTCTTACATTTCGTCCACTGCACTACTTTTCTTTTGCATTAGATTTGGCATGACGTTGAAAGCAATAAACGAATTAACTATCTTCATTCTCTTCGTCACTTGAATGTAAGCTTTTTACCTGTTTTAGGAATTCATGTTTTAGTACTGTTTACTTTTGAAGCCGGAGGGCCAGATAGCTTCATGGCCGGGATAGGCTTCAGTTATATACTTCGCGCATAGATTTTTTCACAGACGCATGAATCTCTGCTAACCTTCACTTGCCGTATTTGTGCGTTCCGTTTTGAACCGAGAGTGCCTCTGCTTCCTCAGCATCCACCAGTATTTCGTTATTAAACCATGGTGGGTCTTTTCCATCCTTTATCCACTTACTAGGCATATAACTCTACAGATCACAATTTACTCTGCTTAAACTTTGTCCATAATTCCTTTACATCCGTCTTATTGGAACCAAGTGACGCCAAATCACAAAGTGAGATGCTAATAACTGCTTATCTGTTCTCTCTACCATAAACACTCTCCTACCCTTCTTGACTGATTCAGTAACGTATGTAATCGTAGGTGCTATAATGACATCATGAACGCTAATCCCGTTTCTATGCTGACATTGTCGATTAAGACAGGCCTTTTTGGAGCTACAATGTCTAAGGCATTTCCATTGCGTGTGGGCTGCTGAACTAGCTACTGAAGACAATTTTCAGGATACTTGTTCAAGAGTTTTTCGCATGACTGTCTCTCTGTATCCCCCGTAACGAATCTGCAGACACGCCTGTCTATACTCGGCAGATTAAAATCGCCTCTAGCTAGTACTGCACGATTAGGTATTTACGGGCTATTGACCGTAGACTTTCTTTGAATGACTCTAGAACAGCAGAATCGGGTGGCCGGTAAAAACACCCAAAGCAATTAACTTGGTTTGACCTACACCTGTTATACACGGCCAGATCACTTCATTGTCACACTCAACTTTGATCTCAATAGAGAAAATATTTTTGTCAACTCCCCCTCCTAAGGCATCTAATCTGTCTTTTCGATATACGTTCCACGATTTGCTAAATATCTCAGAGCTTTCCATTTCGGGTTTTAGCCAGCTCACGGTCCCAATAATAATATGAGCGCGAGAAATTTCCTGAAGGGCAGTAAATTCGAGAAATTTATAACGAATACTTCGGCAGTTTACTGATGAAATTGTGGCGGTCTAGGGGTCTTTATTCTGAACACGGTCTGACTTCCCTTGCTGCATATCGACAAGAGACAGTTCACTGATAAAATTGAGACAGTCGAGGTGTCTTTACTCTGAACACCTTTTGCCATCCGTTGCAGAGCACCTCAAACTACTGCCTAGCCTAAAAGTCCCTCATGTACGCTCCGCAAGTACTCTACTCGCGAGAAGCTGCTTCTTTTGTTTAGTGCCCCCCTGACCTATCAAAGGGAGTCCTGCAAAACCCGAAACGATAACACAGGTCTAGAAATCTGCAGCCAAGACCGTCATAGAGTCGACGAATCCTTTGGTTCAGACCATTCGCTCAGCTCCAAACCAAACGAAGCCGATAAACTCTGGGAACGATGCTGCAATTTGCGAGCTCTGCTTGCGCCCCACGCCAGCAGTGTTCACCACCTCCGCCAGAAGCCGTACGGACCGAGGATCGCCTCAGACCCCATGCGACACACGTCGTCGGTGCCGACGTGAGACACGATACAACAGACGGGCGGATCACGTATGATACTGTCACTGGTTGTGTAGGATTTAAGTAAAGTAGAGTCGACCGGTAATTGTCAGAGTCCTACAAGGAGTACTGAAGTCCATGGACGTTATCCGCACACTGCACTCCTCTCTTGATTGCTACTAAAGCGCTATTTATTGTTTGAGGAGTGTACGAGGCTCTGTAGGTTTTCTATTTATGCTAGCAGGGACTATTATACAGTAGCCATGTCATGTATTCGTAACGCAGAGTACATCGTTATGCGCTCACTTTATTAATCAATACCAAGGAACGAGTTGCACCATAATCAAAAGGCTGAGAATCGGCAGCAACTATTCTCATGGTGCGTATAATGTAACATACACTACGTGTCCAGAAGTAACAGAATACCTTTTAGTGGACATTAATGTGAGGTACGTCCACTTTACGCCTTTATGACGGCTTCGACTCCGCTGGGAACACTTTCAGTCAGGGTCCAAATGTCTATGGCAGTCCATTACTCCTGAAGAGCCGGAACCAGAGGAGGTAATGATGTTGGAGCTGAGTTCGGGAAAGCAGTCGACGTTCTCCCTCGCCCAAAGGCGTTCCACTGGTTTCAGTTAGGGACACGGGACAGGTCAGTCCAGTTCAGGAATGTAATTGTGCACAAGCCACTGTCTCAAAGACGCTGCTCTATGACGGAATGCATTGTCATTTCGAAACAAACACTGTCTCCGAACTGCTCCTCTACTGTAAGCAATAAACAATGCTGCAAAATACTTTCGCATACTTATACATTTCGCGTTTTCTTAAGCGCAACAAGGCGACCACACCCTAACCGATAAAAACACCCCCATACCGTGACACCAACATTTACAGACTTCACTGTTGGCAATAAACATGATGGCAGGCATTCTCCAGACACAAACTCATAGGACTGATAGCTGATTCATCACTCCAGATCGCTCGCTTCCAGTCATCCACTGTGCAGTACTGTTATCTTCACACCATCTTTACCGTCGCTTTGTACTGACTAAAGGAAGTGTGGCTTATCATGCTGCGACGTTGAACCCCCTGTGGCCTGGATGCATGCACTGGTGCCGTTGGAGTGATCATCATAAAGCCAATGTATCCTCTCCCGAGGCAGTCTGGCCCGCAACTACTGCAAATGGTCCTTGACATCCTGGATGTTATCACTGGACCATAAATGACGTCTAGTTTGGTTCCGCAAATGTTTAATCGGGAACGGATCTGGGGATCTTGCTGGTCTGTGGAGTATCTCAACGACATTATTAGATACATGTGCCGAGAGTGGGCGACCATTGTTCAGATGGCTATAAGCACTATGGGACTTAACATCTGAGGTCACCAGTCACCTAGACTTAGAAGTACTTAAACCTAACTAACCTAAGGACATCACACACATCCATGCCCGAGGCAGGGTTCGAACCTGCTACCGTAGCAGGCAACAATTGTCCTGTTTAAAATTCCACCACGATATTGTCGCATGAGAGATAACACACTAGGTAACGGTATGTCCGTGACGTACCATTGGCAGCCCGAGATCCCTCATATGGATATGGTGTCTGTTCTTTCGGTCATGTCCAAAAGAACAGACACCATATCCATATATGTATAGAATTCTGGCAACACCGACCATGACCTTCTTTTTCTGTGCGGATGCACACATATTCCCCGAACTCTTACGGAACTTCCACGAGTAATGAATGTGTTCGGGTGGGACACTACGAATGTAGTGTGTGGACATACAGGGTGAGATTGTGGGTCTCGCGGGAGGCGTGCGCGGGGAAGTCCCTGCCGTCGCGCTATTCATCTGTGTCCTCGAAGGCTTAGATGGATAGAGAGTCTGCCATGTAAGCAGGAGATCCCGGGTTCGAGTCCCGATCGGGATACACATTTTTCACCTGTCCCCGTTGGTATATATCAACGCCCGTCAACAGCAGTAGGTATTAAAATTAATTCTAAATTCGAGTTCCCTCAGTCCTACCAGGCATGACCCGATGTAGTACCCTAAGGCTCCCCACATCGTGACGTCAAGAGTAACATCACTGTACCTCTCCAAAACATTAGAAGAATGGGACCTTTCCACAGGCCGGCGCCAATGATGATCACTCGGGTTAGTGGAGAAACATGATTCACCACTGAACACAATGCGACGTCATTCAATAACAGTAGGCATTTCTGGTCGCATCAGCGCTCCGAACTCCGCCGTTTGTGTTCTGGTGTCAACGGCAGCGTACGCATGGGTGGGTAATCCCCTAATCCGACTGCTGCTAGTCTCCAAACAGTGATGAGGGATGACAGATAATGCTGAAAGGAGTGCATCACTTGTTCTCGGATAGCAGGAGCAGATGAGAAGGAGCTACGACGTACCATGTCTGGTAACAAACTAAACACAGGGAACCTTAACAACCTCTGGTGGCAGTTTCACCTGTAACAGAGAATAACTAACAACTTACAAACCCGCTGACGGGTTGTACATGTGTGAAACTACATTGACATCCGACCGTACCTTATGGGTGTACCATTCTTTTTGTCAGACACTGTGTGATTCTTCTTCAATTCTAGTGATTCTCTCTTTTCTTGCCAATCATTTAATCTGTTTTCGTTTATTAATTTCCTAAGATTGGCTGTAGGAAAGATTCAAGCACCAGAGAGGCATTTCTGACTTTACACTTGATAATGAAAGCAAGACTGCAGAAAGATCAGGATAAATTGATTTTATTGGTCGTCCTGCAAAAAGCACGATATAAAATGGTGCAAAATATTCAAAATTCTGAGAATAAAAGTAGTATGTTATAGGTAAAGACGGGTAATACACAATACGAACAAGAATAAAGAGGGAACAATAATACTGGAAGACCAAGAACGGAGTGTTCGGCTTAGAAAGGGTAAAAGGCTGGGATCCAGTCTGTTCTCTCTGCTGTTCAATCTATATATCGAAGAAGTAAGAGAAAGATTCAAGAGTGGGATTAATATTTAGGGTGAAAACATATCAATTATAAGACCTGCTGTTAACTTTACTGCCTCAATAAAAGTGATGAAGAATTACCGGATCTGTTCAACTGAATGAACATTCTAATGAGTACAAAACGTGGACTGGGAGTAAACTGAAGAAAGATGGAAGTAATGAGATGTAGGTGAAATGAGAATACCGAGAAGCTTAACATCAAAAGTGGTGATCGCGAAGTAGAAGTTAAGGAATTCTGCTACATTGGAAGCAAAATTGCCCTTGGTGGACGAAACAAGGACATAAGAAGCAGACTAGCACTGGCAAACCATTGCCAAGAGAAGTCTACTTCTATCAAACATAGGTCATAATTTGAGGAAGAAATTTCTGGGAAGGCAGTGAGTCATGAACTGTGGGAGAACCGCAACACAAGAGAATCAAAGCGTTTGAGATACGCTGCTGTAGAAGAACGTTGAAAATTACGTGGGATGATAAGGTAAGGAATGAGGAGCTTTTCTGCAGAAAATCAGGAAATGACCTCTATGGAACCTGAGGGAGCCCTAGTGGATAAAAATTGTAAGGAAAGAGAGAGATGGGAACACTTTCAACAAGTAATTGAGGATGTAGGATGCAAGCGCTACTTTGAGATGAAAAGGTCAACATAGGAAAAGATATCATGGCGGACTGCAAAACGGTTTTTACTGTTTTTACTGTCTCTTCGTACTTAATTTGTATATTTTTTGAAGAGTTTAATTTCTTTAGATAACCTTAAAGCCGAAATTAATTGTTCCTCATTATGTGATGTCAACGGCACTCTCCTCAGAGGAGATTAGTATTTCCATTAAGAGAGAGATGCGAGCTGACCACACCCGTGCGGCTCTGTGACCCACTGAGAGACAATGGGGGGCCCGAGCGACGCGCCCCTCCCACAGATAGCGAGATAATGACGAACCAGGCATGCGTGCCCTGCCGCCGGCGCCTTTTACTAGCCAGAGTACGGCTTCTCGGCTGGAATACAATATTACTCAATGAAATTCCTCTCCAGAAACATTGACGCAGGAAGGTTCTGTTATTGGGTGTAAACTCCCTTTGCGGAAAATTATGTGTCAGGAATTAAGTGGTATACACGCAAACCAATGACATTGCCTGACTCAAGTACATTCCAGAGCTTCACGAAACCTAAGTGCTATTAGTTTTTGGTAATGGTTTCCATTGTCTCCCTCGTGATCGCTATTTAGCTTTCATATTTCACATTCATTTTAGTTCATTTCAAGTTAATTTTCCTATAGACTCACTTGGTGAATGAAAATCTACTATTTATATTTTTATATTTCTGTTCAGTTTCTATTTCATTATTATCTGCACGCCATTCACTGCCACGTATTTACCAGTGTACTCTCACCACATGTGGAACTGTTAGATATACTGCAGAAATCAAAGAATATGAGTTCGTATTTGTAAGAGAACCAAGTAAAAAATAAATAAAGAGTGAAATCACCTGACCACCCCCCATAACCGTAGCTGAGAATTTACAACCTGCCATCCATGAACTTTCTGATCCGAAATAAACGGGGGCTGTTATGCTAACCTCAAGGCTGCTAAGGACAAGTATGGCCTAGAATGTAGAAGAGACAGTAGAGACAATGCGTTGTAAAAAAACGCTGTGAAAGGTTTTTTCATCCGAAATTTCTCTTCCAAGCTGTGGAAAAGGCTTTCGCTCCGTTTTTTCCTTCTCCGTCACGAATAATTTACAGAAACCTTAACGACTGATTTTCGGGCCAGTGATTCTACGTATTTCATTACAATGTATTTAGCCGGGACAACATATTAAACGCCGGTCTCCCATCCTCACACGGCTAACTCGACTTCCACAGACAAATTTACTTAGTTACTCGGGGAACGTATCTGCCTATTGTGGTGTAAGGGACTCGTTGTCTCCGATGGTCCTTTACGAAGCAATTCCATATTGTTCGAATCCTTACCTCCATTTATCTTTGTATCTGTACTGCGCTGAAAATATGTAAACAACAGAACAAATGTCAGCGGTATTCGCTGTGTTTCTAGTTTGAAAGCAAATATATTCCATTCACTCAACGTACTCGTGTTAATCGATGTAATGTGCAATGTTACTACACGCCCTCAAGCTTGCATTCACTACTACAAGGTTCTATCTCGGGTTTGTTTCTCTAACAGTGTCAGTTACACGTTAACAGTGACACACGCAGGTACTGACTGATTTAATGGCGAAGTGTTGGCAGATGTGCACCTCGTGTACCTGTTCACTGAATGCTGTGGGACACCGATGCAAAGACACAATGCGGAGCTGTTTCCTCAGCGCCGGTAACCATTTACCAGGATGCAGAATCGAAGATAAAGGCCTTGAGAGCTATGTCAGAACACCCGATAACAAAGGGAATGTGTTACACGCATTTAGTTACAATCGTGGCACCATTAGACATCGCGTTGCACGAGGTCTGAACCCAAGCCAAACAACACTTTTGGGACTCATACATAAAGAACAACAGGACACGTATCGTCGGTAGTGGCGGTAGTCATTTCAATCTGCGCAGGATGCAAATTGGTTCATAAACTAATGGTCGGAAAACGACAGATTTCCTGCTTTCACGTCGCTTTTAGACGAAACCATGTTTACAAGGGAGGGAACGTTCAACACATGGATTAACCATATACATGATGATCTCAATTCACAAGTCAGTTCTACCAACAAAAGTCCGTTGTGAATGTACAGGAGGATATTGTCAACGATGACGAGTTCGGACCTTACGTACGTCTGGATCATGTGTAAAACGTTCCTTCTACGTCTTCAACTTCTGGAATCCTCAGTAGCGTGTATATCACACTGCGTCTACAATTGCTACTTTGGGACCACTGAGTAAAACACAGTTTTTGTGCCACATCCATTTCGCTTTTATTGTTTCCAATGACGACCCGCCGGCCGGTGTGGCCGTGCGGTTCTAGGCGCTTCAGTCTGGAAGCGCGTGATCGCTACGGTCGCAGGTTAGAATCCTGCCTCGGGCATGGATGTGTGTGATGTCCTTAGGTTAATTAGATTTAAGTAGTTCTAAGTTCTAGGGGACTGATGACCACAGATTTAAGTTCCATAGTGCTCAGAGCCATTTGAACCAAGCCAAAGAAGACCCAGTGTCTTAGAATATGTACATATTTTTGTTTATACTATTTAGCTCATATTTAGGACATTGTTTAATATATACAGGGGTACAAAGTTTGGCACTTTTTGCTGTACTGCTCCACTTACAGTTTTCGTTGGTGCTTATCTACGTGTGTTCTTTTGTTACGGCTGTTTTTCGTCTACTTACTGACATCTGAAATTTCGTTTTCACACTTCAAAGCACTTGGAATTGAGCCTCTTTTTATTGTTATGTTTTGGATGGTGTTGCTACTGCCAAACGCTATTGCCAAACATTGAATGTTTCCAGACAGAGATTTTCACTCTGCAGCGGAGTGAGCGCTGATACGAAACTTCCTGGTCGATTAAAACTGTGTGCTGGACCGAAAGTCTAACTCGAGACCTTTTCCTCTCGCGGGCAAGTGCTCTACCAGATGAGCTACCCAAGCACGACTCACGCCCCGTCGTCATAGCTTTACATCTGCCAGTACGTCGTCTCCTACCTTCCAAACTTCACAGAAGCAAGATTCGCAGGAGAGCAATACACAAATGTAAATGTGAAAAACTGTGATGCAGTACACGTAGGCATGACATGAAAGAACTTTTAAACAGGGTAAAAGGTTCGCATTAGGTGTTAGAAGCACGAAACGTTCCATTCCGAATTTTTAAACCACTTAAAACACCACGACAAACAACCTACAAACATAGAACAAGATATAAAAATAATCAGAATAAAGAAAACCACAACAAAGGGCTTATACCAATAAAAGAGGACTACCGCATCCAGAGAGCCATTTTTGAAAACAAACATGTCTTAAATGGCCAGACACAAGTCAATACAGACTCTCTATGTCCATACAGACTCTCTACTAAATTTGTTAAAAGAAATGATAAGATAAAAAAATTAAAAGAAAACTCAGTCTGCCCATACAGACATAATACAAAAAATAGACACACACACACACACACACACATATAGGGTGTCAGGAGCATAAGTGCACATGTTTTTGTAGATGACTGAGGTCAGTGTACAGAACAACGTTACATCATCTGATTGGTTAGTACCTTCAAGTATGAGTGGTGCAAGCAAGCTGTAAACGGCTATTTTTCCCTGGGCAGCGGGTCAGTTATTGAAGTGTAGATGCATATGCGAAGAAAAAGGGAAGACTATACTGACAGGTGTCGTCTTGCTTGTGGAGAAGTTACGACGCTGTAGAAAACATCAAGTAGTGTAGCCAATAGACAGTTTGTGATAATATTTAGAAGACGTCTTTTATAATTTTTAAATGGAACGATTCCTATTGACACTCACAGACTAAAAATAGGATAAATTAGAATTTCAGTGGTGTTTTCTGCAGGATTCTGGTGCTAGTCGCTTACGAGACATCGTATTTGGAAAGATCCCACACCAACACTCGTACAATGCCTGTGGCAGCACACAGTAAAGTCCAACACAAGTGCATACAGTGGTTATATGGATTCTGACCACTAACGAGACAACTGACAATCACAGGTTGTGTTCAAAATGACCACTGGCAGCAGCAATACGCGATCCAATGTGACTGCTGCACACGTGCTAGCATTTCAATGGAAATGTCCGATCAGGCTGCAGTAATATGTCGTTTCGTATCATCGCCTGCAGTTGGTATGTCCGTGTGGACAGCGTCTTTCAGATCCCCCCCACAGAAAAAAGACTAGAGCGGTCAAATTCGGGTTCTCTGCGTCCAATCCAACGATTAGGAAGCAATTGTTGAAGACATGCCGTAGTAGTTCATGCACTATGGGCAAGACAGCTATCATGTTTGTATCACAGATTCCTTCTAGTTTGCTGAGGAACGTCTTCTAGAATCTGTGGAAGATGGTTTTCTGGGAGGTTGCGACACTTGTGCGCATGTAGGTGTTCCCTCTACGAAAAACGAGCCTAAGAGCTGATGATTCACTGTCCCACACCACACGTTTACACTTCATGGACGCTGACGTTCCACCTGCCGAAGGCACCGTGCATTGTCAGCTGACAAATAGTGCTTGTTTCAGCGTTTTACCAGATCGTGTTTGGTAAATGTGGGTTTATCACTAAACAAGATACGTGTTTCATCTTTAGTGTACTGTCTTAATGCTCATGTTCCAGAGGTTAAAGTGATTCTCATAATCGTTTCCATGCAGATCTTGATGGAGAGGAATGTGATAGGGATGGAACCAATGTCGCTGGAGAACGCGTAGGGCACTCGCCTGACACGTGCTGCTTCCTTGTACAATTGCGCCGGAAGTAACGCGCGGATCAACTGAAACAGCAGCAAGAATATTAATTTCCCCTCTTCCGTCGTCACTTGTTTCCTCCTGTTACATTGTATGGTTGTTATACTACTATTTTCACGTAACTGGTTGAAGAGGCTGAAAACTAATTGCCGCGTTGGTGTCGCCTCTTGGGATATCTTTTGCATACACCGTACATGATCGAACTGTGTAACTGACTAGCAAATCATAGTGCACCCAAGATACTCACAAGTACACTGTAATTATGAACATAACAACGTCGTGCTTAGGAAATCAACAGGTTGAATGGCACGAACAAGAGTCCGTTTGGCAACTTTTCAAAATACGATATCTCGTAAACGACCCGCACTAGGATCTTGACATTTTAGTTTAGCATAGGCATTGTTCCATTTAAGAAATTGTCCATTTCCGCAAATTTGCGGTGCAGTTTGCAGATGGTTCACCTGTCTTCCTAATCCCTAATCGTAACAAAACAAATACTAGTTCTCTCTCCCTCTCTCTCTCTCTCTCTCTCTCTCTCTCTCTCTCTCTCTCTCTCTCACACACACACACACACAGACACACACACACACGAAAAGATTACTGATATCACGAGAACTCGTTCAACAGTTGGCAATAACATTTGACAGCTGGCAACACTATACCAAACATAACTTTAAAATGAGTGTTCACTTCCTAGTGTAGTGAAGTGTGATTGCGAAATTTCAAATGATAGCAGACGACAAACAACCGCAACAAAGGAACAAGAACACATATAGATCAGCAACCACAATATTTGTAGGTAGAACTTTAAATTATTACTTTAACCGATATATAAGAAGTCTTTAACGTAACTTAAATAATATAGACAGAAATATCTACACACTCCAGGCCACCTGTGATCTAGGCTAGAGTATTTCATTAATAATCAAAACGACCTCGGTACCGTGTTCGAACCTCGCCATAGCTTAAATTTTGCAAAAAAAGACGTCAGCGGTGGCGTCCTAAGACTTCCGGCATAGGAAGTCAACCTTATTCAGCCAACGGCCCTATCACAGAAGACGGTAGAGCTAACAGAGGTGTAGGGTACTCTCTTGCCCTCGGGGTGGGAAACCATCTCTAAAGACGGAAGAATCAGTAATGACCAACGGTACGAGGGTGCACAAGGCAGTATAAACCACTGCATAAAAGACATCTATCTGGAGGACATGTGTGGCCTGTAATTGAAAAAGTGTCCATTTGCAAAATATTCCGGACTAGCCCCCAATCGGATCTCCGAGACGTGACTGCCAAGGGAGAGGTGATACTAAGAAAAAGATTGAATAAACAGCGCAAGGGTCACGTTCTACGACTCTGGGCGTGCAATGTCAGAATGTTGAACGTGGCAGTGGGGCTAGAAAATTTGAAACGGGATTTCTGGTCAGACGCTTATAGGGTGAGGTCAAGAGCAGCCGAAAATGGTATAATAAGAGGATTTGTTGTGAATAGGAGGGTAGGTCAGAAAGTGAGTTACTGTGTACAGTTCAGTTATAGAGTTGTTCTCATCAGAATCGACAGGAACCAACACCGACAACAAGAGTTCGGGTATACACTCCTGGAAATTGAAATAAGAACACCGTGAATTCATTGTCCCAGGAAGGGGAAACTTTATTGACACATTCCTGGGGTCAGATACATCACATGATCACACTGACAGAACCACAGGCACATAGACACAGGCAACAGAGCATGCACAATGTCGGCACTAGTACAGTGTATATCCACCTTTCGCAGCAATGCAGGCTGCTATTCTCCCATGGAGACGATCGTAGAGATGCTGGATGTAGTCCTGTGGAACGGCTTGCCATGCCATTTCCACCTGGCGCCTCAGTTGGACCAGCGTTCGTGCTGGACGTGCAGACCACGTGAGACGACGCTTCATCCAGTCCCAAACATGCTCAATGGGGGACAGATCCGGAGATCTTGCTGGCCAGGGTAGTTGACTTACACCTTCTAGAGCACGTTGGGTGGCACGGGATACATGCGGGCGTGCATTGTCCTGTTCGAACAGCAAGTTCCCTTGCCGGTCTAGGAATGGTAGAACGATGGGTTCGATGACGGTTTGGATGTACCGTGCACTATTCAGTGTCCCCTCGACGATCACCAGTGGTGTACGGCCAGTGTAGGAGATCGCTCCCCACACCATGATGCCGGGTGTTGGCCCTGTGTGCCTCGGTCGTATGCAGTCCTGATTGTGGCGCTCACCTGCACGGCGCCAAACACGCATACGACCATCATTGGCACCAAGGCAGAAGCGACTCTCAACGCTGAAGACGACACGTCTCCATTCGTCCCTCCATTCACGCCTGTCGCGACACCACTGGAGGCGGGCTGCACGATGTTGGGGCGTGAGCGTAAGACGGCCTAATGGTGTGCGGGACCGTAGCCTAGCTTCATGGAGACGGTTGCGAATGGTCCTCGCCGATACCCCAGGAGCAACAGTGTCCCTAATTTGCTGGGAAGTGGTGGTGCGGTCCCCTACGGCACTCCGTAGGATCCTACGGTCTTGGCGTGCATCCGTGCGTCGCTGCGGTCCGGTCCCAGGTCGACGGGCAAGTGCACCTTCCGCCGACCACTGGCGACAACATCGATGTACTGTGGAGACCTCACGCCCCACGTGTTGAGCAATTCGGCGGTACGTCCACCCGGCCTCCCGCATGCCCACTATACGCCCTCGCTCAAAGTCCGTCAACTGCACATACGGTTCACGTCCACGCTGTCGCGGCATGCTACCAGTGTTAAAGACTGCGATGGAGCTCCGTATGCCACGGCAAACTGGCTGACACTGACGGCGACGGTGCACAAATGCTGCGCAGCTAGCGCCATTCGACGCCCAACACCGCGGTTCCTGGTGTGTCCGCTGTGCCGTGCGTGTGATCATTGCTTGTACAGCCCTCTCGCAGTGTCCGGAGCAAGTATGGTGGGTCTGACACACCGGTGTCAATGTGTTCTTTTTTCCATTTCCAGGAGTGTACATGCCGACGTCGGAAGCCGAAGATGAAGAAACAGAGAAATTAAGTGAGGACATTTATTAAACGGATAATTCAGCACATAAACGGAGATGGAAATATAATAGTCACGGGGGATTGGAATGCGGTCATTTGCGAGGGAGTAGAAGAAAAGATTAGGAGAATATGGACTTTTACAAGGAATAAGGAAGGAGAAAGACTAACTCAGTTCTGCAAAAAAATTTCGGGTAATAGTAGCTAATACTCTGTTCACAAATCACAAGCGGAGGAGGTATCCTTGGAAAAAGCCTGGAGATACGGGAAGATTTCAGTTAGATCAGACCATGGTGAGGCAGAGATTCTGAAATTAGATTATGAAACGTACCCAGGAGCATATACAGACTCAGATTACAATATAGTAGTGCTGAAAAATAGGCTGAAGTAGGAAGAATTAAAATGCAAAGAAATGGGATCGGAAGTACTAAGGAATAACGACATACGCTTGTAGTTCTCTAAGGCTATAGATATAGAAATAAAGAATGGCTCAGCAGGCAGTACAGTTGAAGGGGAATAAACTCTCTAAAAAGGACAATCACAGAAGTTGGAAAGAAAAACTTTCGTGCAAAGAAACTACCTGCTAAGAAACTTCATCGACCAACTTCAGTTGGTTGGTGAAGAGAAAAGTACAAAAGTGCTAAGGGGTACTCAGGAACACAGAAATAAATGTCACTTAAGAATAAAACAAATAGGAAGTGGCTACATGAAAAATATGAAGAAATTGAAAGTGGAATGATGCTCAGAAGGAGTGGCTCAGCGTATAGAAAAGTCAAAACAACCTTCGCTGAAATTAAAAAAACTGTAGTAACATTAAGAGTGCAATGCGATCTCCACTGTTAAATCCAGAGGAGAGAGCGGATAGGTGGAAAGGCTACATTGAAGGCTCTATGAGGGGGAAGACTTGTCTGATGACCTGACAGGAGAAGAAACAGGAGCCGATATAGGAGAAATACGGGAGTAGTGTTAGAATAAAAATTTAGAAGAGCTTTGGAAGGCTTCAGATCGAATAAAGCGGAAGATACAGATAACATTTACTCAGAATTTCCAAAAGCATTGGGTGGAGTGCCAAACAAACGACTATTCACGGTGGTGTATAAAATGTATGAGTCTGGTGTTGTATCATCTGACCTCCGGAGAAATATTGTCTACACAACGTCGAAGATTCTAAATGCTGATAAGTGTGAGAATTACCCTACAATCGCTTAACAGCTCATTCACTCTAGCTGCTGACAAGGATAATATACAGAAGAATGGAAAAGGAAATGGAGGATGTGTTAGATGACTATCAGTTTGGCTTTAGGAAAGATAAAGGCACCAGAGAGACAGTCCTGATGTTGCGATTGATAGTGGAAGCAAGGCTGAACAAAAATGAAGATACCTTCATAAGATTTATCGACCTCGAAAAAGCATTCGACAATGTCAAATGGTTCAAGATGTTCGAAATTCGGAGAAAAATGGGACTGTGCTATAGGGAAAGATGCGTAATGGGTAATTTACAAATACACAAGAGCGAAGACGGAATAATAAGAGCAGAAAACCGAGAACGAGTTGCTTGGATTAAAAAGATTGCGAGACAGCGATGTAGTCTTTCGCCCCTACTGTGCCTTCTATACATAGAAGAAGCAATGATGGAAATAAAATGCAGGTTCGAGAGTATAATTAAAATTCAAGGTGAAAGGATAGCAATGATGAGATTTGCTGATAACATTGCTATCCTCAGAGAGAGTGTAGAAGAATTACAGGATAGGCTGAATGGAATGGACAATCTAATAAACACAGAATATGGGTTGAGAGTAAATCGAAGATAGAAAGAAAGGACTAATGAGAAATGGCAGAAACGAGAACAGCGAGGAACTTAAAATCAGGATTGGTGACCACGAAGGAGATGAAGTTAAGGAATTCTGCTACGTGGACAGCAAAGTAACCCATGATGGACCGAAAATGGATGACGTAAAAAGCAGACTAGCACTGGTTAAGAGAAATCTGGTAGTATCGAACATAGGACTTGATCTGAGAAAGAAGTGGTATGGTAGTGAGACATGGACATGGGAAAACGGAAAAGAAGAGAGTTGAAACATTTGAAATGTTGTGCCGCAAAAGAATATTGTAGGTGGACTGATACGGTAAGGAATGAGTAGGTTCTCCGCAGAATCAGAGGGGAGAGGGAGCTGCAGAGGGTAAAAACTATAGAGGAAGACATAAATGAAATTGGAATACTTCCAGCAAATAACTGAGGACGTAGATAGTGCTACTCTGGGATAAAAAGGTTGGCGCAGGACCGGAAGATTGATGACAAAAAAATTGTATTCATTTGTGATTTGACGGTCCTACAGGGTGTGTCGCTAATAATTCGTCAACATACGTAGTACCAGTATGGGTGTCAGCACATTTTCCACTCGACAGTAGGGACCAAATTGATGTACAGTTTGAACAACAATGATTTGCGGTGGTGTTTCAGTTGCGCGACCAGCGGGGTGACCAGGCATGATGCCAATGGACTTCATCTTGTGATGGGCATGTGAAGGTCCTAGTCTGCGAGCCTCCAGTCGATGGAAATGGAAATGTCGTGTGGCTAGGGCCTCCCGTCGGGTAGACCGGTCGCCTGGTGCAGGTCTTTCGATTTGACGCCACTTCGGCGACCTGCACGTCGATGGGGATGAAATGATGATGATTAGGACAACACAACACCCAGTCCCTGAGCGGAGAAAATTTCCGACCCAGCCGGGAATCGAACCCGGGCCCTTAGGATTGACAGTCTGTCACGCTGACCACTCAGCTACCGGGGCGGACCTCCAGTCGATACTCACATAGACTTAGTTGCTAAGACCGCCGCAGCTGCGGAAGCAGTGTGGCAAATTCCAGAGAACAGTAAGTGTGTAAGACAGTCGATGGTGCCTCGCTGTGTACGCTACTGTGCTAAAGGCGGTCAGTATGTTAACAATACCTGTAGGTTCACTGTTCCGCATTATTTCATTCTGTAATGTACCCTGACCAAACAGATATCACTCACCGAAATGTAAAGTGTTTGTGTTTCGTCTGGGGCAATTGGATTGTGTATTTTTGATTGCATATTACAAGCGTTCCACTGTTCTGAAGGCGTTTCCACAGAAACAAAAGTAACTGAGAGAACGAACAGAATAAATCATAACTGCATTATTGCCTTTTAAAGAGCCACCGGTTCCTTATTAAATATTCAGGAAGAATCTCTGAACAGCATCAAAACATTTTTTCCGGGGTTTTATGCTGTATATTCTGGGAAAAGACACGTTGACGGCAACTAAGCGTTTGAAATCAGGACTCGAACACGCGACCTACGATAAACATCGACCCGAAATGACGTACGTTGACGCCACGTCCTTCGCTCGCAGCAGTAGGCTGCAGCGTCGACTGGAAGATTAATGCGAACAAACGAGCCAGTCTGCCAATCTCGCGACCAGAAACGCTCCGAACGCCATTGTAGTCGCAGCTACACAGTTTTATAAGTAGATCATGAAATTCAAATGAGCCAGTAATGCATCATTCACCAAACTCATATCAGATGTCCTTAATGTAGTGCTTATGCTTGAACCGTTCTCTTTCATTTGCGGGCGGTTCCGTTGTTCTACGGTAGTTGGCGCCAGCAGCGGTGTATGACTGAATTCCTCACTGCTGAAGAAATTACGTCGATTGAATTCCATCGACGCTTGCTAAAGGTGTATGGTGGTGGTGGTGGTGGTTAGTGTTTAACGTCCCGTCGACAACGAGGTCATTAGAGACGAAGCGCAAGCTCGGGTTAGGGAAGCATTGGGAAGGAAATCGGCCGTGCCCTTTCAAAGGAACCATCCCGGCATTTGCCTGAAAAGATTTAGGGATATCACGGAAAACCTAAATCAGGATGGCTGGAGACGGGATTGAACCGTCGCCCTCCCGAATGCGAGTCCAGTGTGCTAACCACTGCGCCACCTCGCTCGGTATAGGTGTATGGAGACCATACAATAGACGAGAGCAATGTGACGCAGTGGGTAAGACATTTTCAGGTTGGTGGTGGTAGCGGTACTTCCTATGGGACCAAATTGCTGATGTCATCGGTCCCTAGGATTACACACTACTTAGTCTAACTTAAACTAACTTTTGCTAAGGAAAACTCACACACCCATCCTCGAGGGAGGACTCGAATCGAACCTCCGACGGGTGGAGCCGCACGAGGCGTGGAAGGTGCCTCAGATCGCGCTGGTGTGCATGACATACCACGGCCCAGTCGACCCTGCGCAGCTGTCATCCCTCGTAATGAAGAGCTTCTTGATCAACTCAACCGTGCTGATCGGCTAGTAACGACAAGAGAACAGTGTGCAAAGCTGAATGTCACCTGTAATTCCTTGGAAACAATGTTGAAACTTCTTGGCTACCGCAAAGTCTGCGAGACATGGGTCCCACGGATGCTTACAAAAGAACAAAATCTCATGGAATGGAAAATTATTGCAACCTGCTGGACCAATATCAAGCTGAAGGTGACAATTTCCTGAATAGCATCGTCACCGGAGATGAAACTTGGTGCCACCAATATGAGCCAGAATCCAAAAGACAGTCCATGAATTGGAGACATGCGAATTCTCCATCAGAGAAGAAATTTAAGACACAGCCGTCTACAGGCAAAGTGCTGTGTCTTCTGGGTTAGCTAGGCTGTGGTTCTTTTGGATGACCCGAAGTCTGGAGAAACTGTCAGTTCAGCACACTACAAGATGACACTGACTAAGATCAAAGCCCGACTTTCCAGGGTAAGTCCAGAGCAGAAGATCAACTTTCACAAGCAACATGTTAACGCCAGGTGCCACAGCAGTTTTGAGGACACTCAACTCATTGCAAAGTTCGACTGGACCGCCCTACCACATCCACCGTATAGTCCCGATTTAGCGCCTTCAGACTTCATCTCCTTCTGCCTCTGAAAGATGGACTACGTGGCTAACATTTTCAAGGCTCTGACGCTGTTGTCAAAGCCTCAGCTGGTTCCGATTTTTACAAGAGTGGCGTGCAACCTCTGGTTCGTCGTTGGCAAAAGTGCATAACGAATTGTGGTGACTATGTGGAAGAATGACAAGGTGTAGCTGAAATACTGCTTGGTTTAGCCGTGCTGTTGTGATTTATGTATCTCCTGTAGTTTTCATGAACAAAAGTAGGAGGCATTAGTGTCGAAACTACCCTCGTATGTTTCTCATTCAAAGATACAACGCACCATCCGTATGAAACTGCTCTTATGAATAGCAGTGTTTGATTAATCTATAACTTAATCATTGTCAGTGGTATTTTTATCTACTAACAGTAACGTAAATCTTGAAATCTTTTGTCTGCGGATGCCCATCATAATTTTTAAACATAAACTGTTCGGCCTTTTCTACGGTGAATTTCTGTGCATTTCGTGATGGTTACTTAAAGCAGGTATCAATTTCTCTTTTTATACATAACCAGCAGCAAACACGTAAAACAACGACTGCTATATTTAGATGGCTCAAGGAGGTCTACAGAATTCAAGTTTGTTGACCGTGTATCTTTTTCTGTACGTTCACTGCTCACAGTTTTAATATGGTGCAGAAATATTCTTAACAAGACTATGCCTCCGAACTCATTATCTGTATCGACTGGTTAAGGTATTCGTTCTTCAGCTCCCGACTGTGACAAATCAGTGTAACTCGATCAGAAAGTACTTGTTAACCAGTACATTCTTTACAATAAAAGTTTACTTGGATAACACCAGGAAAGAGCTTCGAAAAAATGTAACCGAAGTACACGGTAATAAAACACCTTTGATATCTTACAACATGCTTTCACACAGCAATTCCTTATTTTGGAAATATTACACCGATGGTCTGAAGTGGACTATATTAACCGCTTAGCATCTTTCTACATTCAACATCATTCGTATTATGAAACCATGCTGGCTGTTTTTCAAGCAAGCCAACGGGAACATGTGGTACAAAATATGGAAAGCACACATCATCGTGACGCTACTGACTTCGCTGATAGTGCGTGTGCAGCGAGTTTAATGTCTGCTGTGAAATGTTTGAGCACTATGGCACTAGTTTCTTCCATGATGAAATAAATATTTTACAAGAATGTAGAAACGAACCAACCTTCACATTAACGACAAACGAAACGGGGTTATATTGTTAAAAAAGTATCTGTTTATCGAAACGATGGAAGCTCTAATCACTATTCGGACGACTTGATTAAGCTCTCGTATGGTTTCTGTAAATTACAGTACGTACAGCAAATGAGGGGGAGGAGGAGATTAGTGTTTAACTTTCGGTAGACGAAATTGCCATTACAGACAGAGCACAAGTTCGGGTCAGGTAGATATGGAGAAGGAAATCGGCCACGCCCTTTCGAAGAAAACATTCCGGCATTTACCTGAAGCAATCTAGGGAAATCACGGAAAACCTTAACCATGAATGCCGGACGCGAGTTTGAACCGTCGTTCTCCAGAATGCGAATCCAGTATAGCAAATGACGCGATGGTTTCTACTATACGGCCAAGCCGACCTACCCATCCCATCGTTGTTAATCTGGGAATGCACGTAAATGCCTGAGAATATTATCTATGTTTTTGTTCTTAATTTATAACACAATGGCATGCCCAATGTCTTTGTAAAACTGATACATGGAGAAATAATGTTACTATCACTACTACTACTGTTACTATTATTAAGATAGCAAACATTTTGTGACACTTGTTGCCTAAGCTCTATAACAGAATTGTCACACAGGAGAGAATATTCACTTATGTCGACATTGTAGAATGTAACTTCCTGTGTTCACAGAGCGGGTACAAGCGCTAGACAACTCGGGTTACGCACCAGTGACTCCTGCTCTATACGAGGTTTGCAGCCGACTGCCCTCTTGGGCTGACACACTTTCAGTTTAATGTTTCAGTCAGTCTCTTTAGCGTCTCCAGTATGAATATTAGTAGGAAAATTCCTTTGTTCCTAATCAGTTGTTTAGTGGAACAAGATATGGAACTGCCTAAAAAAAAGTGTTAGTAACAATCGCAAGTCTAGTTGCATCACAGTGCTTCTGATCTTAATCAAACCATGAGTCCTCAGACTTCAAGCGATAGAAAATACAAATCGTTTTGCTGCGACGCGCGATTTATATATTTGAAAGGAGAAGGGAGTGTTACAATCACTACTCGTTAACAGTACACCTAATCGAAACTCAAATGAAAAATCATGAATGGCAGGGAACTTACCAGAAATGTTTCCTTCTAAGTCAGAGCCAATTTGATGTTGTACGACGGCATAGCGGCATACTAGATACGCCCTGTGTTCTCCTATGAGAGATGCCTTAAGAAACGAACCTCACATAGTGTGAATAGCTTATTTCAAAATTATAAAAGACGTGTGTTATGGCACCCTCATTGTACGACTGGCTTACCTACACGATAGCCAATGAAGACTGCACTATGTTTGCTGTTTGCAATGAGTCAGTCAGCCGCTGACCCAAGATGACCAGCGTTCACATCACTCTAGGCATCTCATCGGTGCTGCTGCTCATCTTATTAGGGTTTCTCTGTTTACAACTACTGTCACTTCCAATGAATCTCTCGAGCCTTTGACGGCTATTCTCATCATCGTTAACAGGAGTAAAACTAGAAACGTATGGGCCTGCCACTGTGTTTTGCTTATGGAGGCAGTGCACCGCCTGTAACCTTAAAGAGGAAGGTTGAAATCATGCATGCATGCACCGGAAGGCGAGTCGGGCAGTACATAGCAGTTCCATCACGCCCCGGAACCACTCGACTTCAGATGGCGCGAGGGACCGGCTCCAAGTTTGAAACTGACGCTACGAGTGATAAACATCTGTCTTTCGTTTGGCTTCCATAGCTTTCCCTGTGCTCTATAAAATCTGTATCCGTTTAATGCAATCTCAGCCACGTCTGTCATAACTGAATCCTTGTACGATGAATTGTTCGGAGTTGTACGAGGGTTGTTCGGAAAGTAAGGAACGATCGGTCGCGAAATGGAAACCACAGTGAAAATCAAAACTGCGTTCTTTGCACATTTAGCTACACCCTCCAGGTACTTCTCTACATAGTCGCCGCTCCGACTTAGACATTTGTTATACCAAATTTCCAACACATCGCCATAGAAGGCCTGTGCTTTCCGATAATTCTCTACGCTGGTCTATAGCGCGTAGCCTGCGCCGAAGTGTTGCCTTCGTATCCAGTGTTTCACGTCAACAGAGATGACAGGACGAGCCAATTAGGGCTGTGTTGTGGGTGATCGAACACTTCCCATAGAAAAAGCTGCAGGAGCGTCTTCACTGCCCCTCTGCCCCTGCTGAGAATTGCCGTGGACAAGGAAGAAGGAAGTGTGTGGCACTTGTGTTAGGTGGGCTGCATTCATTAAGGCGAAGCCTCTCAGTGGGCCCTCGTACTTGGCGGGAGACATTGTTGTTCTAGGCCCCTTTACTCACTCAGAGTGCGGTCACAACTGAAAACAGCGTCTTGATGCGATCGACAGGCATACTAGAGACACTGCCCAAAACGTCTGTGAAAAGCCTCGTCGGATTTTCACAGTGGTTTCCATTTCGCGATCGATCGTTCCTCACTTTCCGAATAGCCCTCGTAGGTATCGCAGACGAGATATGGTTCTTAAATTAGGACGTGGATAGAAAGCGGTCACTAATTAAAGTCCAAGATTCTGTTTATGTTCTGTTTAATAAGACCACAGTTGTGTTCAGCAAGTACAAACAGCAGCTCCCTTGAAAGTTGTTTGTTAAAATGTCAACATTCAAAATATTCATTCTTCCACTAATTCTGAATCACATGCATGTTCTAAAGTTGTTCCCTACCGAGTGACCGATAATTAAGGTATCAAAGTCTTTATCAACTCAATTAAAGGCTTACCTGATAGTAAATACTTTGGAGGCAGTTGGCAGGTGCCAATCAAGGGCCCGCTCGGTCCAGATGATATGTTTGTGAGCCTTCTTGACGTTCCGATTCTGGTGCTGTTCTTGGCTATTGCTTCTACGTTTTTGCTACGGACGACTGATGTGACAACATGCATTGAGACAGAGCGAGGTGGTACAGGCGTTACCAAATTGGTCTCGCATTCTGGAGGACGATGCTTTAGACACGCGTCCAGCCTTCCTGATTTAGGTTTGCGTTGATTTCCCTAAATCGTTCCACACAAATGCCGGGATGGTATCTTTGGATGGGCATGGCCGATTTCCTTCCCCGTCCTTGACACAATCCGAGCTTGTGCCCCGCCTCTAATGACCTTGATGTCGATCAGACGTTAAACCCAATCTTCCTTTTTTCTTCCAGCTTGATTTGAGACTGCTTTTTGATGGCTTTTCTCAGGCGATGAGTAACAGAAAGTATGGTGCAGTTTCCAGCTCTATTTCATATTTGTCTGCACTATTTTCAGGACTTTAAACGTGCCTTCGCTTATGTTCAAACTTCCGTCGGTAAGTGAAGTATTTATCGACATCTGGAGTAGTCCTTTTTTATTAGTTCATCTTTGCAGTAGGCGTACTGCCTACATTGGCTTCACGTTAATTTAAATGCGTTCAGGATTTTCTTGTGTGTTTAGAATTTTTCTGTGTCCAGTTTTTTTTTATGTTGTGGCTTTTCATGCTATGTGGTACACCTCTGGACAGTTGTTATGTGTCATCTATTAATGGTTATGGAATTAATCTTAATACTCAGAAATTTAACTCACGCTTCTTTCAGCTATTTTCATTCCCATGTCACTTATGAAATAATGTCAAGAAGTATGACTGCCTACTTGCCTTTGTTTTCTTAATCTGCATTTAATTTCAAGCGCAAGCGTCACAATAACTTATGCCTTCAGCAGGAACGTTGGTCAAAGCGAATCCAAACTGCAATCAGCTTAACCTTTTTCAAAACTCCACTCAGCAAAATCCTTTTTCTGTTGTTTGTATGCGTTACAGTTTAGAAGGCAGGTGGCAGCGAGACTTGCAAGAAAGATCAATTATATTTTCTCCGGATAAGGCTATGGAATTTATAGGGTTAAGTGTTATCTAAAGTTTCACTCAGATATTCACTTATGCCCCCATTTCTTCCCTTAGCGCAATTTCATTACCGTCATCTCCCAAATATTAAAGAAATGCTGTCAGATTACATCATAAATTGTACTTGGGTCGGAGTTTTGTGTAGAAAAGGCCACATACTCACCTTTGCTGCTGCGAAACGTACCTCTTCTACTGATAGCTCTTACAGTACGCATTTTAGAGCCCATGTTTACTAGACAATTTTTTCTTCTTTTGGTCCATACCGCTTCCTCCCAAAATATGGAAAACATGGAGCTTGCGGTAGAAGAGCTCCGCAGTCAGAGGTATTACAACGATTTTCGACTAGGTCGATTGTGTATCAGGGTCGTTTATTTCAGATTCATGCATTTGCCCTTCTCCATGATCCCTAAAGCCTGCAACATCATCATATAACCATGCTATATATTCCAAATTGAGGACTCACTTTGCTGCTTTGCGTAATGTAAACAATTGAACATTTGCTGGAACCTCACCCGAGACTTTGGTTTGGCCTTAAGTGAGGGCGATCATCAGTCATTGCTGTCAAAAACCTTCATCAATCTGGCAATGTCTTTCACACAGGCCACACCTGTTTCCTGGAATCTGTTGCTGTCTCGCTTCTACAGTTTCAGAAGTTAACTCATACGATTGTTCTGACTGGTAATCAAATGCACAGAGGTGCCCATCAGAGTTCCATTTGTCTGAAAATAACATTTAAAATATTTAACACCCAGTAAAGTGAGCATAAGATTCCTTAGGAAGAAGTGGAAATACATTTCTCTGGTGAGACAGTCGATGTCGGGAAATCACCACAATATTTCATCGACGCTGCTGATTGACATCATCAAGTGCGACGTACACGCTAATTAGTTATGAATGAAACTCACTATTTCTGGGAGTTGGATACGAGCAGGCAAGACGGCGTCAAATTCTGTGGACAATACTGGACATTTCGTAATCACCAGTGCATGGTCTGTTACATTTTTTTATTCTGCTCGTGGTTGCAGTGTTTATAAAGCGCATAACCTTAGAAAAGGTCTGAATAATTAACTGAATAAGTTTGATAAACTTCGGAATTAGAAGAGTTGACTGCTGTATGCCCTTACATTCTCATTAAGATGCTAAAGCCTTCGAAGCAGTGTGTCTGTCACACCTGAAGGTCTCTCTTAGGTGTGATGATAAATATTGTGGGGGGTTGGATAACGACATTCAATGTAAATCAAGAACCATTTCTACAACTAGTCCGTCGGGAAAGCTTTAAGCAACACAATATGTTATTTGCATTCTTACAAACACTCCAGAGTAAGCTATTGATTTGCTGATATGAAAACAATTGTGTTGTGTCCAGAATGAGATTTTCACTCTGCAGCGGAGTGTGCGCTGATATGAAACTTCCTGGCAGATTAAAACTGTGTGCCCAACCGAGACTCGAACTCGGGACCTTCGCCTTTCGCGCGCAAGTGCTCTACCAACTGAGCTACGGAAGCACGACTCACGCCCGGTACTCACAGTTTGGAAGGTAGGAGACAAGGTACTGGCAGAAGTAAAGCGGTGAGTACCGGGCGTGAGTCGTGCTTCGGTAGCTCAGTTGGTAGAGCACTTGCCCGCGAAAGGCAAAGGTCCCGAGTTCGAGTCTCACTCGGGCACACAGTTTTAATCTGCCAGGAAGTTTCAATTGTGTTGTGTATTAATTAGATTGCTGCTACGTTACATCCCTACTTTCACTGACTGAAAATACAGCACTCGTAATTGAGTGCTATATTTTCAGTTAGTTTAAACAACATATTGAACACACGTTAGTTAACCGAGCCACATAGCATAATAAATTCATCACCACATAAATACCGTCACACACTGCAATTTTAAGAACCATCACACAAACTGATACCTGTGTGGTGCTAAGTGAGATGGGTTCTAGTAAAATGAAGGAACAAGCGAGCCTTCGACTAATCGTAGAAGATACATTAAAGAAAGGCTAACCTATGTTGCTTCACAGAAAATTTGAGCATTTTGACTCGAAATTTATTTACAGACTGTACAGAAACCAGACTGCAGTTATAAGAGCGACGGACAAGGAAGGGAAGCAATTGTTGAGAAGCTAGCGAATCAAGGTTGTAGATATCCGTGTTGTAATTCAATCTGTACATTGAGCAAGCAGGAAAGGAAAACAAGTAGAAATTTAGAAAATGAGTTAAAGTTCAGGCACACAAAATAATGCTTTAACCCTCGTCAACGACATTTTAATTGTTCACATACGGCAAAGATCAGTTGAATTGAATGTATAGTCTCTTGAAAAATAGGTTGCAAGATAAACATTAAAAATAAAAGCAACAGAGCGTACTAGAATTAACTCAGGCAATTCAAGGGAAATAGATTGGACTTAAGACGCTCAAAGTGGTAAGCGAGTTTTTCTATTTCTGCGGAAAAATGACTGATGAACGCTGAATTAAAGAAGAGAGAGAACGTAGATCGGTAATAACAAGAAAAGAATTTCTGACTAAGTGGGATCTGTTAATATCAAATATGAATTAAAAAGTTAGGAAGCGTTTTCTGAAACTATTTATCTGGGGTTTAGCCTTGTACGCAAGAGAAAAGTGGTAGATTAGCATTCAGAAAAGAAGAGGAGCTTCCGAACTGTGGTGCGACAGTAGAACGCTGAGGATTGTGTGGGTGGATCGAGTAACTAATGTAGAGGTAGTGAAACAAACTATAAGGAAACGATATTTATAACACAGCTTGCGTAAAAAATGGTGTCGGTAGGGAGCAGGCAAGCCGAAGCAGCAAGGAATCGTCATTTGATACTGAAGGGTAGTGTGGGGGTTAGGAATAGTGGAGGGAAACCTAGGCTGTTTTAATTGGATGTAGGCTGCAGAAGCTAGTTCATATATGAAAAGGAGTAATAGGCTAGACTAGCTGCAGCAGACCAGTCCTTTGATTGAAGACCAAATGAATAACAAGTATGACAGAGATACGAATATGAAGATCAACAAAAAAAATGGCTCAAATGGCTCTGAGCACTATGGGACTTAACTTCTGAGGTCATCAGTCCCCTAGAACTTAGGACTACTTAAACCTAACTAACCTAAGGACATCACACACAGCCAAGCCCTAGGCAGGATTCGAACCTGCGACCGTAGTGGCAGCGCGGTTCCAGACTGAAGCGCCTAGAGCCGCTCGGCCACTCCGGCCGGTGAAGATCAACACCCTGACAGAAACTTGCCTTCGTGAATGGCAAGTGTAACAGGTCCTCTCCGCCCACATCAACTGCTGACTTTAGAATGTGTACTGTCTCGTGATGTACTAAGAAGATCTAAAACCATATAGTAGCATACTTCTTAATTCCCAATGCAGGAAAGACCCTTAGCCAACTGTAAATTGCGTGGGAGCTTCTCTATCAATTCAACTGTCAAATTGAATGAAGGCATTGGTGAGAGCGCTGATTCGGCCGGTTCCTCATTCATTTTCGCAGGCGTCGTCAGCATCCGGAAGGCTTCCAGCACCTGCCCCCGAGCTGGAGAAGAGCTGTCAGATGGCGGTTGAAGAAGTGGTTGGTAAATGGGGACCTGGAAGATAGGCCGATAGCGAGCGTCCTGTAGGATATAATGGCTTAGTCATGCGTGCGTCGCCCGCGGAGCCTGGATGGCGGACCGTGACGTGAGTTATGAGTGCCTGGCCGTGTCGCGGTGGGGAATCAATAAGCGTGGCGGGGCCCCGTGTGAGCGCCTTCACCGTTACCAGGCCCGGCCGCCCTGATGGATGACGTCATTCGACGTCCGGTGTGCCCACCACGGTGGCCCGCCCCCCTGACATCCTTACCACGTCTCCTCCCGGGAGTGGCCTGGTTGTCTCACCTTTTGCACCGTACTTGCGGCAGTTCCCGTTCAGGTTCGACATTGTCTCCATCACTTCTTCACACTGATATACGTCATACAACTGTATAGAGGATTGCATACGGGGTGAACCATTTTAAACACGTTTCTTTTTTTAAAGAAAGTGGCAGTGTCTCTCTAAATACAATGGCAAGGGTACTGAATTCGACTAAACGCAGTCTTCACCAATCCTCCAAAACAAACAAATATAGTTACTAATTTTACACATTTTTGCTTTCAGGACAGTGGTTAACTTGAAGGTTACATATTTATTCATTTTTTTTGTCTCCTTTTCTCTTCCCAAATCCTCTTCATTCTTTGGCTGTGTTCTTGTTTCCTTTGCACTGTCCACAGTTTGCCTGTTCAAATTCGTATTCATAATTTTGTTTCTGAATTTGTCTCTTTCTTTATCATTTAAATACTTATTCCTACTTCCTACTTCTTTTAGGTGTTCTTCTATTTCTTGAACCCAGTCTTTCCCACTTTTTTTTATTGGAGTGTTTACAACACGAAAACTCCTCTTTGTAAGTCTGTTGTTCTTTATTTTACGTATGTGTTCGTAGAATATTACTCGGCATTTGCTGATCATTTTTATGAGCCTGTCTGTACATTCGTACAATTCTCTGGTTGGTCTCTGCGTCCATATAACACCTCTGTCCACTGCTCCAAAATTTTTTCTGAGCGTTTTACGTTCTATTTTTTTTCTCTGTCATACCTGATGCTCAGATTGTGATAAATTCATAATTTAATAATAATCAAATGATTAAATTAATAACAATGATTAACGTCTTTAATTTATGTAGATGACAAAGAATTAGGTTAAATAATGTTTATTGAAGGAAGGACACCTCAAATAAATGGGAAGTGGTCCTATAATATTCAGTTAAAATGCTGACAGAAAATACCCTTACCACAAACAACACACGAAAGGTTCACCAGCTCAAAACTTCAGAGTTCAATATGATGATTCACAAATTGGCACAGGTGATACAGGTGATACGAAGAATTATTCTAATACTCTGTCTATTCTCAGTTAAATAAATACAGCAGCAAAACTTAGAGTGCTGCTATGGAGAACATTCTGACCTCTCGAAATATACGGTCCCTTCAGAAGTTAGAGCATTGCAGGGGCCATTCACCACCCAGAAACAATCACCTATGCGACTGAATACTCTAGACAGGCCTGCATTATTTCAGAACTTTCCATAAAGTCTTTGCCGGTCCATTAGGGCACTATTTTTGACCACTTTTGTGGACTGTAGTGGGTTCAGTTGGTGTCACACTTTCGTATGAATCAGTTGCACAACGATTGGGATTCACGATATCCAGGTTTATGACACTATACGATAAGCTCGTTGATTCGCAAATCGAAAAAAGCGTATGGGGCCTGAAGATGGCAAAATGAATTGCCGAAACTGGTTGCCTTCGAAATTAAATAAAATAACCTAGAGTTTAAGGCTGTTGGTAAAGTTTATTGAACTGAAAAGTCTCCATAAAGTATCTAGAATCTCTGCCTTGAATTCTTCACTCGAAAAGTCCCAGTCTCCATTTGACCCCCATTGTATTCCGCTACTGTCCAAATATCCACTTGCTGAAGGCCGTCTCCATCCAAAATATATCGTTTTATATGCTACAGACATGGTTTGACTAATCTTGACCGCTTTCCCACGCTAAATTAATATATTTCAACAATATTTAAATGAAACTTATTATAAACATTTGATCACACTGAGCACATTCACAATAAATATAAATGCAGGTTTGCATACAAATAAACAAGCCAGGTTTATCGTGCAAATAATTTCTTCTTAAATGTAGCTAAATTTTATTTAAAAAATTATTTTGTCTTCTTAATAGAAGCGTCTTTTGGTTCTCTTTTCAAATGTGATTGACTACATTGAAATTAACACAGTTTTCTTAATAGAACTTGCAAAAACATTTAAATAAAGTTTTTGGCAAAACAGTAAACTGTTCAGTAAACAAAATTGCAAGTATGACAAAATATGAGGCTCTGGTGCTGTGTTCATTACATGTGTAAATGTGGTGAATACGACATTCTGACAAACATTTGCATAATGAAAATGTATAAAAGACGTCGTAAATCAATAAATGAAATATATGCAGATACGTAGCTTTCAGGGATGACAACAATAGTGCAATGCTGTCATCTGAGATACCGTTGTTTGAAATCGTGTTAAGTGATAAAAGGTTGTTAATTAAGGGGTTCATGTTTACTTTGCCGCGCGGGGTAGCCACGCAGTCGGGGGCGTCTTGTCACGGTGCGCTCGGCTTCCCCCATAGGAGTTTCGTGTCCTCCCTCGGGCATGGGTGTGTGTGTTGTCCTTAGCGTAAGTTAGTTTAAGTTAGATTAAGTAATGTGGAAGCTTAGGGACCGATAACCTCAGCAGTTTGGTCCCACAAAAACATACCACAAATTTCCAAAAAACTTTCATGTTTATTTACTGTGAAATGTTAACTTCTGTTGTTTTAAAGATTTTGTGTCATTGGATACGTCTCATTTTCTGAGATGGCAGATATATTCAGATTTACTTTCTTGTATAACTGTGACTTATTGTCGCAGCTCAGAGAGATTCGTCTTAACAATCTGTAAGATTTTCTGACACTCCACCATTTCCTGGAGCATTATCTGTTGCACAAAGGCCATGCGATCGACAGTCGTTCAAATTCCCAGCGTTGGTATTTGCCTGTTTCCGGTGACACTGCTCGTCTCTGCACCTGGCTGGCAGGAAACCGTCAACTAGAGAGGCTGGCCGCGGCGCGCCGTATGTCCCGGGCCCGCTACCGTTCAGCCGTCCAACAAATTCGCCTCTATTTGCGAACTTACAGCATGCTGGAGTAGCTGTGGGTTACTAACTTTTGTTGATCAGTACGACGAAAAACCAGTCCAAAGTTGAAAATTTTACTATTTTTTATTCATTCGATGACCAGTTTCGGGCCTAGACCCATTTTCAAATCATCTTAACATATTCAAAAGTGGTATTACCGAAGATGTGAAAACCATGTCAAAAATGTGCAACGAACAGTTACAGCGCATATCATCCACGTACTGCTTCCCGTAGAGTGCAGTCGGTAGGTGCGAGATCTGGGCTTTAGGGTGGATGATGAAGTTTTGAGAGCTCATCTCGGTGGCGTTGTCGTGGAGAAGGAGAAGTTCTTTTGCATTTTTGTGGTGACGAACATGCTGAAGTCGGTACTTCAATTACACTACATCCTTCAAAGGTTATCGTTACGTCGCGAAGGAGGACGTCAAACAGAACAACTCCCTTAGAGTCCAAGAAGACAGTCGCCATGATTTTACAGGCTCTGGGGCGCCTTTGAACTTTTTTTTCGGAGGAGAGGTGGTGTGATGCTACTAGATGGACCGCCGTTTTCATTCTGGTTCGAAGTCCGCCCCGATAGCTGAGTGGTCAGGGTGACGGATTGCCTTCCTACGAGCCCAGGTTCGATTCCCAGGTGGATCGGGGATTTTCTCCGCTCAAGGACTGGGTGCTGTGCTATCTTCATCATCATTTCATCCCCAATCCGTCTCGCAGGTCCTCCAATGTGGCGTCAAATGTAATAAGACCTGCACCAAGGCGGCTGGACCTGCCCCGGAAGGGACCTCCCGGCCAATAACGCCTAACGCTCATTTCCGGTTCGAAGTAATGAACTCATGTTTTATCGCCATTGAGTTCGTTCGACAAAAATTTGTTACCATCAGCCTCGCAACGGGAAAGCAATTCCGCACGAATGGTACTTCATTGCTCTTTATAATCTTCCGGTAGTTGGCGAGGAGCCTTGCGTAAACGCGGCTTTGAGTAACCAACTGGTGGATGAGCGTGTCAGCACTACCAACAGAGGCGTCCAATTGTGTATCGAGGTTTTTAATTGTGGTCCGTCGATCACCTCGAATGAGAGTGTCCGCACGTACCAACACTACAGGAGTCACAGCTGTGTGCGGCCGACCGGCACGCTGGAGATCAGGCAGGTTTGCCCGACCACGTTGCGATGATGACAGACACGTCCCTCAATGACTCACCGAGCTTGTTTACTGCCAGGTCCGCGCAAAACTGCATGAACCTGTAACGATTGAAGCGGGAATATTCCACGGTGTCGCACATAATATTCAGCATATTTTCAAACGAAACTGACAGAGAAAGGACTGTGTTACATTATTTATTCAACGACTCTTGTAACGAACGTCCAGAAGGGTGAACTTGAGAAAATAATCACTAGTGGGTTTGGTCTAAACACTGGAATCCTGGTGTCAAGAACACAGTACATCGTCATTGGGACAGTGGTCCCAGGTTATGTTCACGGACGAGTCCAGGCATAGTCTGAACAGTGATTCTCGCCGTGTTTTCATCTGGCGTGAACCAGGAACCAGATAACAACTCCTTAATGTCCTTGAAAGGGACCTGTATAGAGGTCGTGGTTTGATGGTGTGGGGTGGGATCATGGTTGGTGCACGTACACCCCTGCATGTCTTTCACAGAGGAACTGTAACACGTCAGGTTTACCGGGACGTCATTTTGCACCATTATGTCCGCCTTTTTATGGGTGCAGTGGGTCCCACCTTCCTCCTGATGGATAATAACATACGGCCCTACCGAGCTGCCATCGTGGAGGAGTACCTTGAAACAGAAGATATCAGGCGAATTGAGTGGCCTGCCTGTTCTCCAGATCTAAACATCGAGCACGTTTGGGATGCTCTCGGTCGACGTATCTCTGCACCTCTTCAAACCTCTGAGCTCCGACAGGCATTGGTGCAAGAATGGGAGGCTGTACCCCAGCAGCTGCTTGACCTCCTGGTCCAGAGTATGCCAACACACTGAGCGCCCTGTGTACGTGTGCATGGTTGCTGTCAGGGTACATGCACAGGAAACAGAGGAGTTCGATTGGACATGTGATTCGGGACGGTTTTCTCAACTTATCACCAATACCGAGAACTTACAGATGTGTGTCGTGTGTGTTCCCCATGAGCTTAAGCTATTAGCTCCAGTTTTGTGTAGTGCCGCGTTGTGTGGCACAACATACTGCAATTATCCTTAATTGGTGAGTATGAGTGTAGTTCCTCGAGAATTTTACCATCATTTTTTCAGAAACAGTCGAGTATGTAGAGATTACCTGAGACACCTGCTCGCATATTATGGCTGCTCCTCCAGTGAGCGAAGTTTCTGGGAAGGTATGGCACTTGCCGTGTTCCTGTAGTCAGCAGTCTCACTGGCTGCCGCTAGTCACGGACAGCACCTGGACCGCAGCTGACGATCTACTGTACGAGAAACGTCGAATAATAAAAAATGATTTACTGGGCCATCATTCTTGACTCTGCGCTCGCCGCGGTACTGCAAATCCCTTTCCTACGGCTTTCCACCCACACCATGCTGGGGATGGAAGTGGCCACTTCGGAACTCTGGATTCAGTGCAGCGGCCAACACAATCGGGACACTATTACAAGAATGAAGTGAATAGCGAAATCGCTCGCTATTCAAATCCGACCTGCTTCCTTCTTCGAAGCAAGCGTTAACAATGACATACTTTAATCTGTCTGGCAAGATTTCATAGCCGTACTACTGTGCCACTTCGCGCGATGTGCAGCACGGGACGTGACGCCTCGGGCCAGATACTAAGCAGCTGGTCTGCCTCAGAGAACGCGTGTTTATGCTCGCTAGAGCCACGCACCTCGCGGTCCAGTCAACCGCGGCGCGGTGCGGCGCGTCGGCCGCTGATTGATGGCATCATCCACAGCCGGCGGGCGGCTACACGACCCCGCCAGGCGCCATTGTGTTGCGGTATCAATCTCGCCGCGGTTGGTCACCTACCTCTTCATTAGCATGGCGCCCGGCCCATTCCACTCGCAGCCTACAAAGCAAGCGATCACTCCTGCCGCCCAGCAGTGCTGTGGTCAGCGTTGCGCCACCACGCGGGTACATAATCTCCTCTCTTACCCTTCAGGCGTTAGCAGTTGTTGTACTAGCTGCTCACATGGGGCGACGGTTCCATGCGAAAAGAAATGGAACGATCTACTTCCAAAGCCGTGTTAGCATCTATTCTGACCTAACCACCTGATGATGTGCGGAGGACGATGCTTGTGGTACCATCAAATCACCCCCTCCCCTCAGCCTATTTTTCCTGTTCCACTCGTGAATGGTATGTCGGTTGAAACGTTGTCGGTAAACCTGTTTGTGAGTTCTGAGTTCTCTTACATTTTGGTCATGGTCACTTCCCCAAATATGTGACATCTTGCCAGAATATTCTTGGAACTTACGATCTCGTTATTTCAACAGCAAAGCTCTTCGTGTAGCGTCTACAACGGTCTTGTTTGACCGTCTCCGTTATCCACTGACGCTTACTAAATGAAACCGTGAGGAAAAGTACAGTTCCGTTTGTCGTATTTTCTCTACCTATACCCCCATATCTATATCTTCCATTAATCAAATCTGGTAAGGAGCAGTACTCAACAGTCGCTCGAACAACGGTTTTGTAAGCTGCTTCTTTCATGGGTGAATTACATTTCCTTAAGATTACCACAATGAATTTCAACTAGGCGCCTGCTATTCCTACAATCTGTGTTAAGTCGTTCAATGTTCAAACGTTCCTGTGGGATTTTAGTCCCAAACCTACGTTATTCTATGACATTACTACCAAATGTTGTTGCTTATTGTATCCTAATACTGCGAGATCGTTAGCCAAACAGTTAAGATACAACACACAGCAAACTTGTAATCCTAAGGTAAATCGACACAGCTCTCCCTAATTCATAAACATACGTATCATGAAACAAAACGAGGAGTCCAACGTTCGCAACTTTCAATAAATAACAAGAAAATTAAGAGTTTAGTTTGGCCACTGTGCACAATAATAACTCCGTCACAATGAGAAAAGAATCTTAGGTGCGCGAGAGGTTATATTTATTATTAGTAGGTTTCCTAAGGTTGAAAAGTTGTAAGAAAAATTTAAATCAAGTTTGGCTTCAACTTACTTTTAATTGTTCCAATTATTGGGCTTAGTACACTGGTAGTTAACAGAAGGCAAAGTTTTCTGAAGATCAGAATGGAATTCACACAAAAATTATGCTAACTGTGTGGGCAGATACTAAATTACATGGAAGACTACTAGAATAAAACGCAACTAGTTATGTAGCTCGTGAATTCAAAGTGAATGTCACAAAATCACAAACTCAAGTTGCGTGCTAGAAGAAGTAAGTAGTGAGCTGCTCAGAGTATCGATTATGCTACCACAGATTCTGAAACCAACCTCTCCCCAACATCAGTAAACGGTACAGCCATCCGCACCAGATAGCAGTTGCGAGACCAATCATATGATGGCCAAAAATGAACGCCACAAAACTTACTTCTCCCTCCTCAGCTTCATACAAACTCTACATGGCGGGGATGACTCAGTGCTACTGCCAATGTCACAGACTGAACTAGCACTTATTTCATCTACATTTATACTCCGCAGGCCACCCAACGGTGTGTGGCGGAGGTCACTTTACGTGCCACTGTCATTACCTCCCTTTTCTGTTCCAGTCGCGTATGGTTCGCGGGAAGAACGACTGTTTGAAAGCCTCCGTGCGCGCTCGAATCTCTTTAATTTTATATTCGTGATCTCCTCGGGAGGTAAAAGTAGGGGGAAGCAATATATTCGATACCTCATCCAGAAACGCACCCTCTCGAAACCTGGCGAGCAAGCTACACCGCCATGCAGAGCGCCTCTCTTGCAGAGTCTGCCACTTGAGTTTGCTAAACATCTCCGTAACGCTATCACAGTTACCAAATAACCCTGTGACGAAACGCGCCGCTCTTCTTTGGATCTTCTCTATCTGGTACGGATCCCACACTGATGAGCAATACTCAAGTATAGGTCGATCGAGTGTTTTGTAAGCCATCTCCTTTGTTGATGGACTACATTTTCTAAGGACTCTCCCAATGAACCTGGTACTCGCCTTACCAACAATTTATTTTATATGATCATTCCACTTCAAATCGTTCCGCACGCATACTCCCAGATATTTTACAGAAGTAACTGCTACCAGTGTTTGTTCCGCTATCATGCAATCATACAATAAAGGATCCTTCTTTCTATGGATTCGCAATACATTACATTTGTCTATGTAAAGGGTCATTTGCCACTCCCTGCACCAAGTGCCAATCCGCTGCAGATCTTCCTGAATTTCGCTACAATTTTCTAATGCTGCAACTTCTCTGTATACTACAGCATCATCCGCGAAAAGCCGCATGGAACTCCCGACACTATCTACTAGGTCATTTACATATATTGTGAAAAGTAATGGGCCCATAACACTCCCCTGTGGCACGCCAGAGGTTACTTTAACGTCTGTAGACGTCTCTCCATTGATATCAACATGCTCTGTTGTGTTTGCTAAAAACTCTTCAATCCAGCCACAAAGCTGGTGTGATATTCCGTAGGCTCTTACTTTGTTTATCAGGCGACAGTGCGGAACTGTATCGAACGCCTTCCGGAAGTCAAGGAAAATTGCATCTACCTGGGAGCCTGTATCTAATATTTTCTGGGTCTCATGAACAAATAAAGCGAGTTGGGTCTCACACGATCGCTGTTTCCGGAATCCATGTTGATTCTTGGGTTTCCAAAAACGACATGATACTCGAGCAAAAAACATCTCCTAAAATTCTACAACAGATCGATGTCAGAGATATAGGTCTACTACCTGTGCTCTTTTCCAATCATTTGGAACCTTCCGCTCCTCTAGTGACTTGCGGTACACGGCTGTTAGAAGGGGGACAAGTTCTTTCACGTACTCTGTGTAGAATCGAATTGGTATCCCGTCAGGTCCAGTGGACTTTCCTCTGTGGAGTGATTCCAGTTGCTTTTCTATTCCTTGGACACTTATTTCGATGTCAGCCATTTTCTCGTTTGTGCGAGGATTTAGAGAAGGAACTGCATTGCGGTCTTCCTCTGTGAAACAGCTTTGGAAAAAGGTGTTTAGTATTTCAGCTTAACGTGTGCCATCCTCTGTTTCAATGCCATCATCATCCAGGAGTGTCTGGATATGCTGTTTCGAGCCACTTACTGATTTAACGTAAGACCAGAACTTCCTAGGATTTTCTGTCAAGTCGGTACATAAAATTTTACTTTCGAATTCACTGAACGCTTCACGCATAGCCCTCCTTACGCTAACTTTGACATCGTTTAGCTTCTGTTTGTCTGAGAGGTTTTGGCTGCGTTTAAACTTGCAGTGAAACTCTCTTTGCTTTCGCAGTAGTTTCCTAACTTTGTTATTGAACCACGGTGGGTTTTTCCCGTCGCTCACAGTTTTACTCGGCACGTACCTGTCTAAAACGCATTTTACGATTGCCTTGAACTTTTTCCATAAACACCCAACATTGTCAGTGTCGGAACAGAAATTTTCGTTTTGATCTGTTAGGTAGTCTGAAATCTGCCTTCTATTACTAAACAGATAAACCTCCCTCCCTTTTTTTATATTCCTATTAACTTCCATATTCAGAGATGCTGCAACGGCCTTATGATCACTGATTCCCTGCTCTGCACTTACAGAGTCGAAAAGTTCGGGTCTGTTTGTTATCAGTAGGTCCAAGATGTTATCTCCACGAGTCGGTTCTCTGTTTAATTGCTCGAGGTAATTTTCGGATAGTGCACTCAGTATAATGTCACTCGATGCTCTGTCCCTACCACCCGTCCTAAACATCTGAGTATCCCAGTCTATATCTGGTAAATTGAAATCTCCACCTAAGACATGCTGAGAAAATTTATGTGAAATGTATTCCAAATTTTCTCTCACGAAGAGACCATGAGGATAAAATCAGAGAGACTAGAGCCCACACAGAAGCATACCGACAATCCTTCATTCCACGAACAATATGAGACTGGAATAGAAGGGAGAACCGATAGAGGTACTCAGGGTACCCTCCGCCACACACCGTCAGGTGGCTTGCGGAGTATGGATGTAGATGTAGATGTAGATGTAGAGACTCACTGACTGCTTTCTGCTGAGAACAGGACCCGACATCACATCAAGAGTGCACCTTTCCAGTGCAAGAAATGCAAAGCCCTCCTCCCAAGACCACATGACCGGTACTCTGAATAAAATAACTATCAAATCGCGGAAGAAAAGGAAACAATATCATTTAGAGATATGTGACAGTAATGTCACTTTGCCTTTCGATTTTAAGTCGCTCTGGACGGTTACTCCTGAGTATTTATACAGTTGTCACTGTTTAAAGTGATTTATTGGCAATGAAATATCTGAACACGGATTGATCTGTTTCCCAATTTATGCAATGTATATAACACTGTATAACTACCAGTCCCTGCATCAGTTGTCGGTCCTCTGCATAAGATCCTACGTTTGTCTACAGTCTTCTGGAATTTCACCTTATCTGAAGACGAGAGCATCCTCTGTGAACAACCTCGAGCACTTTCCGGTATCCTTTAGATCTTTGATATAAATTGCAAACAGTACTGGCCATATGAGATTCTCTTGGGGTACTCCTGAAATTATCGTTACATCTGTCGATTTCGTGTCATTAAGAATAATGTGTAGGGTTTTGTTTTTTAGGAAAAACTTAATCCTCTTACATTTCTGGTCATATACTCTATAAGTTACTACTCCGTTCACTTAACTACAGTACTGAAGCGTGTCGAATATATTCCAGAAATCTAGGAACGTAGCATCAATCTCAGTGCTGTTGTCTACGGTGCTTTGGCAATCATGATCGAACAGGGCAAGATGGGTTTCTGTTTAAAGAAATGTTCATTGTTGTAGAAGAGATTTTTTCTCTGAAAACATCATTACGCGAGCATAATACATGGTCTACAATCCTACAGCAGGCTGACATCAGCGATAATTATATGTATCTGGCTGACGACATTTCTTGCAAATAGAAATGGCCTGAATTTTATTCCTAATGTTCAGTACCCTGTCACTCTTTGCCTTAGGTTTTAGCTTCCTGTCGACGATAAGGTCATAAGCTATGGACCGCAAGCTCGGGTAGGCCAAGCGTGGGAAACGAAATCGGTTGCAAAGAAACCGTCCCATCATTCGTCTCAAGCTACTTAGAGAAATCACAGAAATGCAGTATCTAAATGAGTAAACTGACATCCTGCCGGAAGCGAGTCTTGTGTCTTACCATTGCATCACTTCGATCAGTGATTTGCTGGGACGTCTGAATGGTTTGAAGAACGCCGAGTACCATTTTCCGACATTATACTTTAGATATCATTTAAATCAAAGCAGACTATCAATTTAAAAGCCTTGGATTCAAACATCCATTACTTCTAGAACTTTATTCCTCTTCTACTGCTTATTCTACCTTTGTTAAAAACTGGACTATGTGTGAAACATCAATTTTCTTTGTGGTTCAGAGCCACGTTAAAAGTTAGTTCGTCCTCTATGTGTAGGTGACGTGAAGATTAGTTCAAATGTTGATTTGAATTTGTTCAGCAGTTTAGAAAGTTCGCTGTCACTCATTGATGACTGACAGCCTTCTTCGGTGCCATATGTTTTCGGCTGCAGAGAAATGATAAACTTTTGTGTATATGATGTGGAGTATCTAACAATTAACTTATGTAGCTGTCTTCAGTTTTCAACAAGTGTATGTCCTTTCGATCTAATACTCACTGTGAAGTTACAAGCGGCATGTCTGGCACACAAACTGGTCAGTCTATGGAATGTTTTGCTGAGCGATATATGGCAGGTAAGTAGCAGCATAGTAGCCAGGGCAGACCGGTAAGTGAGACCTTCGAGCGATCGGAAGGGCCCTAGTGAGCGAGGCGAGAGGGTCAGTCGGTATCTGGTCAGCCATTAAGGGGAGAGAGTGAAACTCTGCTACCAAATGGCTATGGATGCTAAGTAGCAGGGCCAGGTTCTGACTGTTCGTAAAACTAAAATATATAGGGGGTGTTAGGAGTATAAGAGCAGATATTGTGATCATTGGTACCTCAATATGTAACCACGCCTGTCACTGTAGACTTATCGTTTTGCGCCCACATGTTCACACTGCAACACCTGATCTGCTGCACTAGGTAAAACAGCCATTAATGGATTGTTATTGCCGCCTGTAGCTGGAGGTAAAAATATACTGCTCCTAACAGCTATAATTATTAGTCTGCGAATGAAGTAAATACGGATGTAAGGTTCTTCACTATATTTTCCTTACACACAAATAAAAAATTCTGCACTTATATCCCTAACACTCTATACATTCACTAAAAACACCCGCTTCCAAATAACTACAGAAAGTCTAAGGATTGCGTTAAAACTGAAATTAAGAGATCATGATGATGAGGTCCCATACTCCGAGGAGCGTAGGGGACGATGCGGTAAACCCGCGCCGCCTTACTAGGCAAGGTCCTAGCGGAGGTGGTTTGCCATTGCCTTCCTCTGACCGTAATGGGGATGAATGATGATGATGAGAAGTAATTAAGAGAAGAGTCCTATAAAATGGTCATCTTATGAAATTGTTTATAACAACAGTAAGAAAAGCTAGAGACACGCTACAAATCCGTTCAATACACTATCTGTTAACGCTTGAAATTAGCTACAAAATTGGTGTATTTGGCATACTACTATTACTACTACTACTATTACTACGTGATGAGGCCCGGTGGACCGCACGCATCTACAAGTTTCCTCCTCCACTGTATTCTGCCCATTGCTGCTATCCGCCATTCGTCCACATCTATTGACACTTGGTTTAAATCTTGATGGAGTCCGTCCCTCCAATGCTTCTTGGGTCTCCCTGGCGGTCTCTTTCCTGTAGGTGTGAAATCCAGGACCTTCCGAGGCCATCTGTGTTCCTCCATACGGGCCACATGGCCGGCCCACTGCATTCGTTTGGCTTTGACAGTTCCTGCTATGTTGGACTGCTGGTATAGTTCCTCAAGCTCTTGGTTGTATCTGATCCTCCTTTCCCCTGTATCTGCATCCAGAACCGGACCGAAGATCTTCCGAAGCACTTTTATCTCAAAAACAAAGAGCTTATGGAAGTCCTGTTTCCAGATACTCCATGTCTCACAGCCATATAGAACAACAGGCTGGATCAGGGTTCTGTACAGTCGAATCTTGAACTGTCTGGAGAGAGATTTGGACCGAAACAGTTGTGCTAGACTGTGGTAAGATCGGTTTCCTGCTTGTATTCTGGCATTGATCTCTGCTTCACATGACGAGTTCTCAGTGAAAAGTGCCCCTAGGTATTTGAATTCTTGCACTCTCTTATAGGAATGGTCCCCAACCTGCAGTGATTGTAGATGATCAGCAGTCTGACAATGACCACGCGTCATAACGAGGTACTCTGTCTTGGCTTCGTTTATGTTTAGCTCAAATTTGCTGGCAGCCTCCTTTAGTGCTTTGGTCATTTGCTCCAACTCCTCTTCCGACTTAGAGAGTAAACAGATGTCGTCTGCATAGACTAAGTATGCCAGTCTCTTTCCTCCGATTTCAATCCCTTCGTTCTCTTGGAAGGTCTCGCGTACGATCTTCTCGAGGGCAAAGTTGAACAGGATAAGGGACAACCCATCTCCTTGCCTAAGTCCTGTCACAATTTCAAACTCCTCAGTTACGCGATTTCCCATTTTCACCTTTGCACGTGTTTCGTTCAGACAGATCTTTATCAGATTGATGAGTTTCTCTCCTATGCCAAACTCCCTTAAACAGTTGACCAGGCTCTTGCGATGTATACAATCATAGGCCTTCTTAAAATCAACGAATAAAATATGCAAATCTTTACCATATTCACCCAGTTTCTCAGTGAGCTACCGGAGACTGAAGATGTGATCTACTGCTGACCGTCCTGGCCGGAAACCTCCCTGGTACTCCCCAATCACCGATTCTGCCACTGGCTGAATTATATGTATGAGGCAATTGGACAGGATCTTATAGCAGACGTTAAGCAGGGTGATTCCTCGATAGTTGTCACATTTCAGTTTGTCGCCCTTCTTATGTATTGGACAAATCAGAGCTGTTTTCCATTCTCCTGGTAGTTCTTCTTTGGTCCATATTGCCTGTATCAGTCGGTGTATTTTTTCTGCAAGTTTCTCTCCTCCTGCCAGGATCATTTCAGCCTGTATTCCATCTTGACCTGGACTCTTATTCTGTTTAAGGTGTCTGATTCTGGTTTTTATCTCATACAGGGTAGGTGGGGGATAGTCTGCATCGGCTGTAATTGGGTACTGGAAATCAAACTGCAGTTTGGGTTCATCACAATTTAGCAGCTGTCGAAAGTACTCTTTCCATCTCTCAGCTATGTTCCTATCGTTCGTCAGGATCTTATCACGGGAATCTTTGACAAATTTCTGCTTGGCCTGGTGACCTTTGCAGAGGTACTTCACCCTCAGAAACATTTCCCTAGTCTTTTGTCCTCTGAAGTCTGTTTCTGCTTCAGTGATGATATTCCTTACGTATTTCCTCTTTGGTCTTCTCAGAATTGCTTGTGTAGTCTTAAGCACTTTCTCAAATTGTGCTTTAGCCTGTGCGAGATTTGTCTCCTTCAGCCATTTGTTCCTGACTTCCTTTCTCCTCTCCAGGGCATCTGCACATTCCTTTCCAAACCACATCTTCTTGCCCACTGGGTTTCCCATGAGTGTTTTCTTTGGTGTATCCCTAACTGAGCTCTGGATGTTTCCTCACATTAGTTCGAGGTCCTGATTTGCGTCTGTTTCACTGAGTGCTTCAAAGCGGTTGCTAAGTTGCAACTGGTATCTCGTCTTCGTTGCCTCATCTTCCAGTTTCTCCACATGGTACCTTTCCACTCTTTTTAACTTAGGCCCCGTTATTCCTTTACACTGTATGTATAAACGGCCTCTGACCAGGAAATGATCACTCCCACCTTCGGCACCCCGCACTGTCTTAACGTCTAAAACCCAACTCTTGGCTCTGAGATCAATGGCAACATGGTCTACTTGATTTACAGTTCTCCCATCTGGCGATACCTAGGTTCCTTTACGTATCTTTTTCCGCAGGAAGTTTGTGCTGGAGATGAACAACCCTAATGATGTAGCGAAGCTGAATAACCTAACTCCATTGTCATTGCTTAGGTTGTGTAGACTGTGCCTACCTGTTGTGTCTTGGAATATTTGTTCTTTCCCAACCTTGGCATTCATATCACCAAGGAGGATCCTCAGGTATCCATTTGGTACAGCGTCCATCACTGCCTCTAGCTGTGCATAGAACTCGTCTTTCACTTCACATTCGCTCTCCTCCGTGGGAGCATGACAGTTCACAAAAGTCGCCTTAATATGCTTTACGTCCAGTGTTACAACAGATAATCTTGGGTTGACTGAAACGAATTCTGAAACAATAGTGGCCAACGTCTTACTGACGCAGAAACTAGTGCCTAACAGATGACCTCGTTCACAGGCTCCATACAGAATTGTACAGTTTTCAACATCAATGCTCCCAGCATCGTCCCACCGGATTTCTTGCAGTGCAACTAGGTCTAGTTCGTACCTTTGAATTTCCTTGACAATACTGATTGCAGCTCCTGTGTTGAACAGACTCCTTACATTCCACGTTCCAAATCGTATACCATTTCTTTGCCATTGACGTCGTTTATTTTTGTCAGTAATGTTCCGAGGCTTACTTGTAGTCTTGAGAGCATGTTTAATTTTTTATGGAGAGAGGGTGCTGACCTCCCGTCCAACCTGCAGTGTTACCCTCGCAGCTTACAGGACTGCTGGCTTTTCTTAAGGGGTGGGCTCCCCTCAGGAGTTGGGTTATAAGTACATCTACATCTACATCCATACTTCGCAAGCCACCTGACGGTTCTATTCCAGTCTCGTATTGTTCGCGGAAAGAAGGATTGTCGGTATGCTTCTGTGTGGGCTATAATCTCTCTGATTTTATCCTCACGGTCTCTTCGCGAGATATACGTAGGGGGGAGCAATATACTGCTTGACTCTACGGTGATAGTATGTTCTCGAAACTTTAACAACAGCCCGTACCGAGCTACTGAGCGTCTCTCCTGCAGAGCCTTCCACTGGAGTTTATCTATCATCTCAGTAACGCTTTCGCGATTACTAAATGATCCTGTAACGAAGCGCGCTGCTCTCCGTTGGATCTTCTCTATCTCTTCTATCAACCCTATCTGGCACGGATCCATCGCTGCTGAGCAGTATTCAAGCAGTGGGCAAACAAGTGTGCTGTAACCTACTTCCTTTGTTTTCGGATTGCATTTCCTTAGGATTCTTGCAATGAATCTCAGTCTGGCATCTGTTTTACCGACGATCAACCATATATGATCATTCCATTTTAAATCACTCCTAATGCGTACTCCCAGATAATTTATGGAATTAACTGCTTCCAGTTGCTGACCTGCTATTTTGTAGCTAAATGATAAGGGATCTATCTTGCTATGCATTCGCAGCAAATTACACTTGTCTACATTGATATTCAATTGCCATTCCCTGCACCATGCGTCAATTCGCTGCAGATTCCATTGTTACAACCTCTCGATACACCACAGCATCATCTGCAAAAAGCCTCAGTGAACTTCCGATGTCATCCACAAGGTCATTTATGTATATTGTGAATAGCAGCGCTCCTATGACACTCCCCTGCGGCACACCTGAAATCACTCTTACTTCGGAAGACTTCTCTCCATTGAGAATGACATGCTGCGTTCTGTTATCTAGGAACTCTTCAATCCAATCACACAATTGGTCTGATAGTCCATATGCTCTTACTTTGTTCATTAAACGGCTGTGGGGAACTGTATAGAACGCCTTGCGGAAGTCAAGAAACACGGCATCTACCTGTGAACCCGTGTCTATGGCCCTCTGAGTCTCGTGGAGGAATAGCGCGAGCTGGGTTTCACACGACCGTCTTTTTCGAAACCCATGCTGATTCCTACAGAGTAGGTTTCTAGTCTCCAGAAAAGTCATTATACTCGAACATAATACGTGTTCCAGAATTATACAACTGATCGACGTTAGAGATATAGGTCTATAGCTCTGCACATCTGTTCGACGCCCCTTCTTGAAAACGGGAATGACCTGTACCCTTTTCCAGTCCTTTGGAACGCTACGCTCTTCTAGAGACCTACGGTACACCGCTGCGAGAAGGGGGTAAGTTCCTTCGCGTACTCTGTGTAAAATCGAACTGGTATCCCATCAGGTCCAGCGCCCTTTCCTCTTTTGAGAGATTTTAATTGTTTCTCTATCCCTCTGTCGTCTATTTCTGAATCTACCATATTGTCATCTGTGCGACAATCTAGAGAAGAAACTACAGTGCAGTCTTCCTCTGTGAAACAGCTTTGGAAAAAGACATTTAGTATTTCGGCGTTTAGTCTGTCATCCTCTGCTTCAGTACCATTTTGGTCACAGAGTGTCTGGACATTTTGTTTTGATCTACCTACCGCTTTGACATAAGATCAAAATTTCTTAGGAATTTCGGCCAAGTCAGTACATAGAACTTTACTTTCGAATTCATTGAACGCCTCTCGCATAGCCCTCCTCACGCTACATTTCGGCCGGCCGCGGTGATCTAGCGGTTCTAGGCGCTCAGTCCGGAGCCGCGTGACTACTACGGTCGCAGGTTCGAATCCTGCCTCGGGCATGGATGTGTGTGAAGTCCTTAGGTTAGTTAGGTTTAAGTAGTTCTAAGTTCTAGGGGACTGATGACCATAGATGTTAAGTCCCATAGTGCTCAGAGCCAGCTACATTTCGCTTCGGGTAATTTTTGTTTGTCTTCAAGGCTTTGGCTATGTTTATGTTTGTTGTGAAGTTCCATTTCCTTCCGCAGCAGTTTTCTCACTCGATTGTTGTACCACTGTGGCTCTTTCCCATCTCTTACGATCTTGCTTGGCACATATTCATCTAACGCATATTGTACGATGGTTTTGAACTTTGTTCACTGATCCTTAACACTATCTGTACTTGAGACAAAACTTTTGTGTTGAACCGTCAGGTACTCTGTAATCTGCTTTTTGTCACTTTTGCCAAACAGAGAAATCTTCCTAACTTTTTTAATATTTCAATTAAGGCTGAAGTCATCGATGGAGTAACCACTTTATGATCGAGTAGGTATAAGAAAGTGGAAGCAATGTCAGACTGACCTCGGGTCCCCGCGGTCGCCACCCGCGTACTTCTGGCTGAAGCCCCCTGTATTTAACACACAGCTAAACAAATCATCTATTCGTTACAAATAAATGTATATAAACCTACACTTATTACTGAGAGCCAAAATAAAGAGCTCTACATGATTACACGAAAGGTTAGAATTACACTAAAGATTAGGCTCTGCATGAATTATTTCTACTGATCTCCTTTAATTTTCTGTATTTATTTAATTTGTGAAATAATATTCTTGCTTGAGTAACATACTGCAGAACGGGCAAGAGGCAATGAAGTAGCCTTTCCGGTTTATGTGATATTCAAACTATAGTAAAAGTTGACTATATGATACTGCAGGAATGAAATGAAGTTATATTCAAATGCAGTTCTTCAAATACATCCACTGATAAGCCAAAACATTATGACCACCTACTCCTGCTTAACAGCTTGTTTGTCCATCTTTAAAAGGAAATACACCACTGATTCTGCTTATCAGGGATCCGACCGTTTGTTGGTAGGTTAGTGGAGGTATGTAACGTTAGATGTCTTACGCACAGGTTATGTAATTCGCGTAAATAACGTGACACTGATTTGCGTACGTGGTGATGGAACCCAATAGCGACCCACACAGATTCCATACTATTTACATCTTACGAATCTGGTCGTCTAGACATGAATGTGAGTTCGCTATAATGCTCCTCAAACCACTGTACCACGGTTCTGGCTCCGAGACACAGACAATTATAATGCTGAATTATGACTTCGCCGTCGGGGAAGACATCAAGCATGAATGGATGCAGATGGGTCGCAGCTGTCAGCGTCTCTGATTAGCACTACAGGTCCCATGCAAGCGCAGGAGAATGTCTCCCATAGCATAATACAGCTCTCACCAATCTGCGTCCACGGCTCGCTGCACGCTTTGAGCAGCCGTTCACCTCGATGATGATGTTTGTGGAGACGACCATAGACTTAGTGTAGCAAAAATGTGATTCTCTCGAAGATCCGACAGGTTTCCATTGATCGACGGTGGGATCCCGATGGTCCCGGGCCAGGTGCCTCCTGCAGTCGTAAATGAGGATGTCGTTGGGCCAAAATGTGAACACGTAGGGGTGATCTGCTGCGAAGATCCATTCTCAGAAATGTATGATGAGCGGTGTACTCCGAAACACTTGTGTGTGCCCCAGCATTGTACTCTTTCGGCAGAGATTCCACAGCTCATCATCTGTCGTACTTCATAGAGCAAACAAGCCTCCGAATGCCACTAGTAAAGGGTCTAGTGGTAGTTTCACTGTCCTTCTACCTCTTTCCTTAGAACCTCAAGACAGTAGCACGTGGACATTCGAACAGATTGGCCGTTTTCGAGGTTCTCGTTCACAGGTTATGGGTAACAATAGTCTGCTGTTGTTAAAGTCGCTTATCTCAATGGATTTCCCCACTTGCAGCCCGTATCTTCTCTAGGGTGATGCCCCGTCTGTCTGTGCTCCGCTTACATTCCTTTGTTACCGCGTCACGTGCCCACAAGCCATTACGCAGCATCAAAGATCGCGTTGGGCAGTGATCATCATATTTTGGCTTATCAGTGTATACTCGGAATATTTAAAATTTGTAGAGTGTAGGTGTGAGCGAATGATGGTGAGGCATATATAAATATATATGACCACTGTAGTTGGTCTCGTCGCAGAGCTGAGACAGGAGCAAGCGCAGTACGCCTTGAGGTCTCCTGCTGATTGTAGTTGATTGGGTAATGTTGGTAAGCTATTGTACGGCTAGTGAGCAGCACGTGTATTTTAAATTGATAAGGTCGTTTTGGTCTAGACATCTCAGGCTATTAATCTGCTATTCTCATGCAGTTGACCTGTATTTTAATATATGGGACACTGCAAGAAAATATTCAGTGAATTGTTGAAATGTGAAGAACTAGTTCATATCATCGGTTTGTTGCACTGCACAATGTGTTTAGTATCATTTAATCGTTATATTCATACTCTCTGCTTGCTCTACTGGGACACTTCAACAAACTTCTCAATTTCACTGTGTATATTATTCTCCCACACAAGGCCATTGCTCTTAATAAGTTGTTTCTTTAACACAAAGAATAAGCTGAAAGTGAATCGTAATTCTATGCTCAGGGCTCAAAATTTGAAATACGTCGATTCTCTTCTTTTCTGTTTTCCCATTGTCCATTTTTCGCTAAAATACAATGCAGTGCTTCAAACGTATGTTCTCAGAAAATTTTCCTGAAATTGAGTCCTATGTTTGGTACTATTAGACTACTCTTGACCAGGTATGGCTTTTTCGTCAGTGCTAATCTGCGTTTCATGTCCTCCTTGCTCCGTCCGTCCTGCTGTCTAGGTATCAGAATTCTTTAACTTCATCACCCATCCTGATGATTTCTTGCTTCTTCTAATTACTTTCACCTGTCTTTTATTTACTCTAAACCTATATTCTGTCTCATTACACAGTTCAGTAAATGCTGTAATTCTTCTGGACTTTCACTGTGATCAGCAGTGTCATAAGCGCCTCTTATTTGTATCTTCTCACTTTTGCTAGCTAGAGCATAACCAAGTATGGCGAGGTAATATACACTCACAAGCGACAACATCGCCAGTCGCTGCAGACCTACAACATTGACTGGATATGCCAGCTGCTATCACAGCCGACCAACAGGCTACAGCAGGGAAGCCGACAAGTTCGCACACTGACGCACAGACAAACCGCCAACACTACCCTACACTGCGAATCGGATATATGACCCATTGGGCACTAACCGATGATGAAACCAACTGTTACAGGTATGTTGATGCTGATCGAGAATCCAACACCGGTACAAATCTGTGCCCTACCTTCCTATTCATAACGAATCCCACTCCCGTTATTCCATTTTCTGATGCTGTTGATACTACTTTATACTCATCTGACCAGAAATCCTTGTCTTCGTTGCATCACACTTCACTGGTCCCCACTATATCTATATTGAGTTCTAGCATTTCCGTTTTCAGATTTTATAGCATCCCTACAGCGTTTTAACTTCTGACATTCCACGCTTCGACTCGTACAACGTTATACTGTCATTGGTTATTCAGTCTTTTCTCATGGTCACCTCCTCCTGACATGATGACACTTTTTCAATTAAAGGCCACATAACCTGTGGATTGACAATATGCGTCTTAATGCAGTGGTTTCCATTCCCTTCAGCATCCTCATGCCGTTGATTATAGCTGAAATTTTCGTCTTTAGGGGCAGTTCCTCACCCCATGGGCAAGGGAGCGCCCTGAAGCTCTGTCCGCTCGTCCGCCCTCTTTGACATGACCGTTGGCCGAATGAGGCTGACTTCTTACGTCGAAAGATTGCTAGCGATTTTCCTTCAAAATTTAAGCAGCGGTGGTGTTCGAACGATGCACCAAGCACGTCTTGATTGCTAATTAAAGCGCTAATCCTAGACCCAGTATAATTATCTCTATAATATAATCTGTATGTGCAGGCTCATAAGCAAGTTTAGAAATTATGTGGCCTTGATACTTCTGTCAGAGTACTGATGATCTGATGAAGGCAGTAAGCCGAAACCGGTCATTGTGAATTGTTAGTAATGTGCTGTCAAGACGGACGTTCGTGAATAAAGTATCATGCCAGTCACTTAACAATAAGTATCCAGAATTGGTAGCAATAAGGTATTGTCCGCTACAACGCTCTATTGTAGGTGCTTTTTGGTTTCTGGTATACATAAAGGTACACTTACAGTTTCAGAAGACGTAAGTTTTGTCTTTTTCGCTTGTGATACAGGTATATGAATAAAAGGGAGTACCAGTGTCCCTAGGGAAAAGGCAGGAAAAGAAATATTCGACAGCATCAGAAAATTGTTCAAAGAAAATGAATTATCAACGAATTTTGGAAAAGCTCAGTAACTAAATAACTGTCTTACCAAACAATGAAATGGAAGAAATAGAGAGTGTTAAGTTTTTGGAACAACAAATCAAAAACTTAATAGGAAAACGCACTCTCGAACATTAATGAAATACAGTAGTTCAGCTACGTTAGCAGTACGCATGTTTACTGGTACAAGTTACTTAAAAATGAAGAAAATAGCTCAGTCTGAATGTTTCCATTCGTTAATGAGTTTTGAAGTCATCATATAGTACAGTCATCATATACAGAAAGGAGTCAGATTAATGGAGGAAGTATGTTATCAGTAGCCTAAAACTGATATTAAATGTCATGTAAATAAGTGATCAAATTTATGGTGGAGCTTAAGACTGAATTAAAGAACTTTTGCATGGGCAGCTATTTCTATTCCGAGGAAGACAGCTTTCACATAAATTCTTAAATTATTTTATAATTATGGTTACCAACGTAATGCAACATTCTTTCATAATTACACGACATTTCATTATACTGCTCTTAAATAAAAATATGTAGCTTTGGCACCTATCCGCGTACCAGCGTCTCATGTAAGGAAATCCGTGACAAACGACTAATGTGTTGTCACGTTCCAGACTAGCTGTACACAAGATACAGTCCTCATTTTTTTTAACTGCAGTTGGGTTACTGCTGAGAGGTATTTTTATGGGTTAGCGTATTTCTCGGCTTCGTGTGGTGTGTGCTGCCAGTGAGTGTCTAATTAAACATTCTCTGACTTACGATTAACCACAGAGAGTACAACTACCGTAGAAAGTAACTGCTTATTCTAAATGTATTGGCGTCTACTGTACACAGAAATGAATAATGCAACGACTAGGTAATAATGTGAGGGAGTTGACTGGTAAAAAGTGAATTGGTAATGTAAAGTGTGGGATGAAATGAAATGAAATGAGCGTTTGGCGTCATTGGCCGGGAGGCCCCTCGCGGGGCAGGTCCGGCCGCCATATCGCAGGTCTTATTACAGTCGGCGCCACATTGGGCGACCTGCACGCCGGATGGGGATGAAATGATGATGAACACAACACAACACCCAGTCCCTGAGCGGAGAAAATCTCCGACCCAGCCGGGAATCGAACCCGGGCCCAGAGGACGGCAATCCGTCACGCTGACCACTCAGCTACTGGGGCGGACAAGTGTGGGATAAGGAATGCATATGAATCTCCAAGAGAAATAGTTAGCACCACTGCTCAGGTCAGTGATTAAAGAGTAAATAAAAAAAATGAAATGGAAGAGTAGTAATTTAAGAAAGAACAAGGACGATATTCTGTTTTTTGAGGTCTGCTTGTGAAAGTGCTGAAATAGTTACATGATTAGCTTTATTGCAAGTAATTTCACATAACTTTTGGTGTATGGCACGCCGTTTTATACCCCCTTGACAACCTCTAAATCGTGGCAATTAGTTAGTGCCGTGGAGCTCTCTTCAGTTCCCTCTCCCAGAGGTCTTGAATCAGTTAGTTCGTTAGTTAGATGTGCTATAGATCATTAGTGTGATTTTTGTCGAAATGATTTGAAACTAGTCAGTTTACAGGCTACGCGAATAATATTTGTAATTTCGGCTGCGTGTTGGCTATTTGAAGCTACCAAATTGTTCGCAAGCTTAAATTTAATAAAAATGAACGTATTAGTTCAATACTAATCATTTAATTAGTGATGAATAGAAACAATTCTTAGATACTCATGCTATCAGTTTTTAACAAAACAGTTATTTGTGGAATAACAGCTGTCCAGAAGAAATCAGTTTAGGCTAGATTTAAACTTCAGTCATTCACTTGTGTTGTTAGGGAAACGGTTTTGTGGCTGAAATTTGAAATCCTGTCTGAATTACTGTGTGTGGTTTGAGGTTTTCGGGCGCTAAACAGCGTGGTTCTGAATTACTGATAACTTCATTAATGAGTAGTAAAGAAAATTTTCTTCTATTAATGTATCGGTGAATATTACTATTCCTCTCAGATTGTGGTGGAGAATTTATGAGGAATCTCGTGATCAGTTATACGTATTTTGTTTGGGTGTTAGAAATACTTGACTCTGCATAGGCACTACTATGTACAGTGATGCTCAAAAGTATCCGAACGACCTGAATTGCATTTCGCCTGATTCGCATGCAACCGGCATAACACGGCTATCTAGCAGGTCCTCTAATCGCTCCTTGGTACAGTCGTTTGACTATTGAAAACGGCTCCAAAAAGTCACCACTACAAAACACTGCTCTGTATCACAGTAACTCAAGATGTAAAGTAATACCACGATGCTACAAATATCAGGGAACACCTTATCACAGATAAGACTGTCGTTAAGGCTTGTAAGCTCACATTTATTACAATTAATGACATACCTGAAATGTTACCACTCTCATTATTACGTCAGATAGGTTATGCACGTAGTAAGTTCGTCGTATTCATGATTTCCTCTTCAAAGTAACATACAGTACATATTATTAAACACAAAATGACATTAAAAATTTAAGTTATCCACGAGCAGCTAGTTGAGAATATGTATGAACTTCAAATGACACGACGAACCGTCTCGTTCTGCATATGGATTCAAAAACAGGTCAGGCAGACTAAGCAAAGATTTCGTGACACGCAAACTAACAGTCATTCCTGATTAGGCGTACAGAGAGTGACATACCTCGATTTTAGACAGTATCACTTAGCAAATATCAACTTTAAGTTACATAACGCAAACATTTTTAACGGACGCGAGCTAGAGTTTATGGTCAGCGAAGTGTAAGGTCAATGAGTCGGATGCGAGTTTTGCAACTATGAAATACTTGACTACATTATAGAAGCGAATATTAAATTTGAACTAATAATCGAAAATTTTGTACTTGGATAGCTTAGAATGAAAATTTTTCTGCTTATTTCAAAGGAAAACGATTTTCTAAAACATTATCTGTCATACACAACTTGAAACAGGTCATGTCGACCAAATCATATGGACTAACTGACAGCGACATGTATCGGAAGGCAATAAGATCTCTTGCCTTTTGGTTTGGCAGTACTCGATAGCCATTTCTAGGCGCAAGTAAATGAAGAAAGACAGGGCGTTTTTGTTATTAAGTAACGTCTTCATCAATTACTTTAGTTTTAATGTAATATACGAGTAATTGCTTATGTTTGATATTAACATGAAAAGGATTCCGTAGACAGGGAAAGAATCTATCCTTGGGAAACTACTTCAATAGTGACCAAAAGGCATTAAATGATCTTCAAGCACATGTGTTCCAGCAGCGGTATGAATAAAATGACAGTAATAACGACGGTAATAATCGAATTATCCGGTAACTTCACACTTAACAGCGGGTTTTCTCGAACTAAGAAATTTGCTCAATTTGTGAAAATTCTAAATGTTTATTTCGAGCCTATGATGCCTAGAAGAGTCTTTACATCCTGCTGACATGAGAATAGAATAATCTCCGCGTCAGTAGCTTGCTTCTACTTAACCATTTCATAGATTCGCATTTTTTCCACCGTGACTAATTTTGTAAGCTAAGCACATCATCCGTTTCAGCACACTCTTGAGGCTGGGAAATGTGGCCACAATGGTCTGGTGGAACGAATTATCACAGGTGCAATGCGCGGCTTCAGGCATTTACATTTAAGAGGCAGAACAGATTTATTTTAACTCTGGTAACCTCAAGAGAAAGACGTTATAATCCATAATCCGCATTAAACATCACGTTCCTTCATTACCAACTGGGCAGAGCCGGTTTACGATGGGAAAATGACATAGCGGAAGTCATGGGAAACAGAAATACAGTCGCCACTAAACTTACTTACATTAGAAAATTTTATTTTATTTGATGAACCGATAGCCATTTAAAGGAACAGAGCCTTATTTTACTTGTACTTGATTGAACTAGGGACGTTGAAAAATTTGGTGCTGGACTGTGATTCGAATTCATATCTCCTCTTTTGAGGATCTAAATCTCTCGGAACAGTATAGTTCAATCATTTCGTTCCTTTTCCCAAGACTGCAATCTTCTCTAGGTCTCCTCCAAAGGATGCAGCACAAAAATATTCATAATTTCATTTCAAGCCCAACAAGTGCACACCCATCTGCTGGTGAAAATTAACGTGCATTTTTAATCTCTGTTCATGTGTTGCCAACAATCGCAATAGGTGTCGTTATTTCTGGTCGAATACGCACACATCTTACTGTTGGTGAGTAAGCAACTGATACTTCAGCCATACTCGTGGATGCACGGTAGGTGTGCAGTTCGACTGTCGCTTAGGCACAAAAGTTTGTATCCTTATTTTAGATTCAAACACCTAGCAGCTCGTAAGATAAACCGATACGTAACATTTGATTTTTCTTAGTTAACAATCCGATTACGTGTTGGGTTCGTATTTTCGTCACAGAACTTCACATCATGCACTTCATCTTTAAATGCATGCACACTTTGCTACTTCAGAATGGAGATATATCAGACATCTTTCGTGGTTAGCTAATAGGGACGAAAGGGTCTTGATAGGAATCGCAGTTTAATACAAAAATCGTTGTCTTTTATCTCCAAGTTTAGATTTGGTTACTGGTATTGGCATAAAATTCGGTAATTCATGACTCTTCATGGCTAGTCATCAATATGATGTGATTATATTAGATTAGATTACATTAGATTAATTCTTGTTCCATAGATCATGAATACGACATTTCGTAATGATGTGGAACGTGTCATTTTAAATGAAAGATTTATTTACATGCCATGATTCAATTTCTTTACAACAATTTTTTACACACACTCTCTCCCTCACTCTTTTTTATTTCTTTCTTTCTCTCTCTCTCTCTCTCTCTCTGTCTCTGTCACACATAACACACAAACACATTCTTTTTTTTATTTTTATTTGTTTGTTGTGCTCGACTATCGGCGAGGTACGAAAGCGCCTGAGAATGAGTTTCTTAGTTTTGAGTACACTAACGAAAGAAATATAAAAACGAGAGTTATTGATTTATGATGCTTAGTTTGCAGTCAATTCTGAGTATCATTAGTAACTACACTCCAGTCCCTAAACCCAGCCGGCCGCGGTGGTCTAGCGGTTCTAGGCGCGCAGTCCGGAACCGCGCGACTGCTACGGTCGCAGGCTCGAATACTGCCTCGGGCATGGGTGTGTGTGATGTCCTTAGGTTAGTTAGGTTTAAGTAGTTCTAAGTTCTAGGGGACTGATGACCTCAGATGTTAAGTCCCATAGTGCTCAGAGCCATTTGAACCATTTGAACCCTAAACCTAGTTACAGAAATGCGAATCAGACGCATTACGTATTCCAGGCCGTAGTAGCTGCGACTTGGAGACACGTGCTATGGTCACTTCCCGACCCGCTGTAGGATCACGTCGGTTCTTCTTCCTGCTGGTACTGTAACTGAGATTTGGAAACAAGGCAAAGTATGTTTGACGACTCTGTGATCGAGGAGTTACTTCTTGGTGTGCACGGAATTAACCCTCAAAGTTCACTTGTTTTTACCTGTCATTTCCATTGAATAATCTGAGTTATTATAGCATGAGGTGTAACAAAAGATTGTAAACTTACGGTTTTCAGCCCAGGAAAATCGTTGCAGGTGGAAATCGCAACTAATCTCGTCCTTTAAATATCGGTTTATGAGTTCTAGCCTCTATTGGCCACGTAAAAGGAAGGTAAGACACATACCTCTTCGCCAGCTCTGTGGTAACGTGCTGATCTGTGAAAAAGCTCCTGTTATGGTTCGCAGTTCCAGTCGCACTGACTGCAAGGTTTTTATCCCTTCTGTGAAAGAGCTACAAGCAGTCAGATCAAACATCAATAAGGAAATCGCAAGAAAATATTTTCGGCTCGTAGTGCAATGGTGAAAAACTTACAATGCTGCACAATAGGTAACGCCTCTTTCCGCAGCTGACAAGCAAATTTTGGGTTTCTAAAAATACATAACTATATTTATGAAATGCCACATTTGCATACCTCTTGAGTATGCCACAGCATACCAATTAAACACAGATCCAATCAAAATCTAAGAGAGTAGTATTTTACTAATTCGTGTCGATAGAGGCACGCTTGTGTACAAATACTCAGTTTTACTAAAACAGACTTTCGTCGTAAGGTTATCGTGGGTAGTTTTATTTCATTTCTTATAATACAGTACACAATTTTCGTAAGGTTTCCTTTAGTGTTGTTGAAACAATAGTAAAGATGAGAACGAAATTAATCATCAACGTTATGTGCGAATTCTCTGCTGTTATCTATAACAGTCTGACAATGCACATGCAGTTTATTGTTTACATGCATGTAGAAAACTTGTTCTGAGTTAAAGCTGTCAAACAATGTTTGAAGAAGAATAAAATGCCACTACCACACGACAGCTAATGTAGAAAATACTTTTCTGACGTATTTGGGCACGATGCGCTCACCCTGTGGTGTCACCGCCAGACACCACACTTGCTAGGTGGTAGCTTAAATCGGCCGCGGTCCATTTAGTACATGTCGGACCCGCGTGTCGCCACTGTGTGATCGCAGACCGAGCGCCACCACAAGGCAGGTCTCGAGATACGGACTAGCTCTCGCCCCAATTGTACGACGACTTTGCTAGCGACTACACTTGCGAAGCCTTTCTCTCATTTGCCGAGAGACAGTTAGAATAGCCTTCAGCTAAGTCCATGGCTACGACCTAGCATGGCGCCATTAACCGTATCTGAAGATAGTCTTATTTGTATTATCAAGAGTGATGTACCACAAGGATAAATAAAAGATAAGTATTCGAGGAGCTGCATACTTTTCTTATTAGAATTCAATACTTATCCTGTTCCAGACTTGACGCCAGTCGGCGTGTGTGTACGCGTGCCTTTCGGCTCCCTTCTCAGTGTGGCGTAGCTAGCTTGTTACGCCACAACACTCCCCATACATAATACCAAAGCTTCGAGATGCATCTGCTGGCTGCCTGTCTATTAAACCTGAAAAGAACAAAATGTCACAGAAGTTAGCCCTTTTTCCACATGCGACTATTTTGGGTTGAGAAGTGAAGGGAATTATGTTCAAAGTTCCATTAGATTGGTGACTTCAGCAGACAGCAAAATTGCGTTTAAAAAAAATGTAGCAGTAAATGTAATCGAAGTCGCCACATCTTATGTATGGCGCACGACACTTACCACTATGCTACTAGCTGACACTAGCCTACAACAGCTCCAGAGCTGAACAACAATTCCTCCAGAACTTCTGCATACCGCAGCGCTGCGAGATAATGCAAATGGCCAGGTCTAGAGTTCTGAGAGAAACAGTTACAACTTTTCTTTTGCGCTGCACGACGTTTTCTACAAACAGATAGCGCAGTAGAATAGCTCAAGTGGAAAGGAACACTTCATATTTAAATTTCTGCATCCTACACTGTTGACAGTTCTGTGTAGGTGGCAGTTACGTGATTTTATTTCGGTGATTACAAAATAGAGTCGAATGTATGCACTGGGTAGCCGAGGCAGCTAGTTCATGGTGATTCGGTCAACCAAGTAAATGAGTTTACTGAACATGCTGCAATTTATTACAGGGAGCCTGTGTGTCAGAATTTTCATCCAGTGTGGCGCAACGGTGTTATGGCAGAAAAATGAATCACGCAAATGAGGATTTGGTGGTCTGTTGGACTGATGATAGGTTCTTATACCTGAGGTCTGGGTTTGATTCCCGCTTCTGTCAATGATTTTAGATAGGGAGAGAAAGATTCTATTCTCTTCTGGCTACACCAAGTGAAGAAGATATAATGGCAGTGTGGTCTGAAATTCACATTAAAGATGATACTCCTTCGCTGCCAAGTAGACGTTATGTTGAACCACAATAAAGTCTGGAGTGGCGACATGTAGAAACTCTGTCACCAGAAACCTTTCTTATACTAGTTATTTATTTCTAGTGACGAAGCAAACGCTATATAGGGTCACAGGACACTTATTCCATCTTTTGTCTGAGCTTCTGTATGTCGATAAAATCGGTTCTGAACTGAGATTGCAACTCAGACTGCCCTTAACGCGGAATTTGATCCCTTTGTGGCAATACAGCTCGGCTACAATTTGTTTGTTCAAAACTGCAGATTCCTCGACATCTCCACATATTACGCGTGAATGGGTTCGAATCCTGGCCCGCCACTAAAGATTTCATTATGTATTATCAAGCTCTAGCATGAGAACACCTATCTGTTGGTGGATAATAATTTTCATTTTTAATTTATTTTCATTCGTTGTCAACACTAACGATATCTGACGTTTTTGACTCCCAATGGACGCAGAACTATTTGCGAGATCACTGTAAGTTCAAGATGTTATTCCGAGCTGCTGGTGGAGAAAAATTCGGCAGCTGACGTCTCTTTGTGTGTAGTCAACAACGATATGTGTGGGGCTCTACTCCCTGTGTGCACTGAACTCTTCGTCATATTATTTCTAGTTCAAACATGCTCACATGTCGCTGCTGGTGCAACAAATCCATATTTAACGTTCCTTTTCTCTAGCATATAACAGTGATAGTTGCCGGATTGGAGTCCTGGGAAGGAAAAAATTAATGTTTCGTCTCGTCATTTGAGTTAAAACATCTAGTTACTTTCGAGAAAATCCGATATGTCACAGTTGGTTGTGCTTCGATATCAATCCGATTAGGTTCTGGGTTCGAATCCCTGTCCAACACAAGGCTTTACCTCACGGAATTTCAAGTAAGTTACCTGAAAAGAAGCAATATTTAACATCTCCGTAGTTCGTTGACAGGGACAAGAGATGCTGGGTAGGAATTCGCGTCCGTTAAAAATGTTTGCGTTATGTAATTTAAAGTTGATATTTGCGAAGTGATACTGTCTAAAATCGAGGTATATCACTCTCTGTATGCCTAATCAGGAATGACTGTTAGTTTGGGTGTCACGAAATCTTTGCTTAGTCTGCCTGACCTGGGTTTGAATCCATATGCAGAACGAGACGGTTCGTCGTGTCATTTGAAGTTCATACATATTCTCAACTAGCTGCTCGTGGATAACTTAAATTTTTAATGTCATTTTGTGTTTAATAATATGTACTGTATGTTACTTTGAAGAGGAAATCATGAATACGACGAACTTACTACGTGCATAACCTATCTGACGTAATAATGAGAGTGGTAACATTTCAGGTATGTCATTAATTGTAATAAATGTGAGCTTACAAGCCTTAACGACAGTCTTATCTGTGATAAGGTGTTCCATGATATTTGTAACATCGTGGTATTACTTTACATCTTGAGTTACTGCGATACAGAGGAGTGTTTTCTAGTGGTGACTTTTTGGAACCATTTTCAATAGTCAAACGACTGTACCAAGGAGCGATTAGAGGACCTGCTAGATAGCCGTGTTATGCCGGTTGCATGCGAATTAGGCGAAATGCAATTCAGGTCGTTCGGATACTTTTGAGTTCGACTTTACAAGATTTACTTTTTTAATTTTTCATTCATGCGTAGCTCGTGAAGTTATCAGGTCCTGGGTTGGTTGACACCGCATTTTAGCGGGCTGCTTAGCCCACGTGATGGATGAGTGAACTTGTGTTGACAAAATAACGCACTGGCTAAGCGTCACTAACGCTGTCAGGTACTCAACTGCATAGGACAAAGCCGATAACGGGAACAGAATCTGTCGCGTGTCTCCTGCAGGCGAGCTGAGGATTGTGGGCGGGTGACGTTCGGGTTCTCTCGTCACAACCAGCTCTCCGACCGGTCAGACCACCCTTCCATCCATGACGCCGCCATCTTGTACGAAAAAAGAATGCACGCTTCATTCATGTGTCTTTGAAGGATACACAATAAATCGTGCCATGGTTCAGTTTCAGTAGAAAACTTTGGTATTTCTGTTTTCACATTCTGCAACCACTCCTTAAACAAAAGATGCCCACCCACTCCTCACGTACAGGAGCATCTGGCCAACTGGATGGTTGTTAGAAACCACCATATATTATTTTCAATGCTTGCTTTTGGGCAGTCAAATCCCTCCTAACTGATGAGGTATAAAGGAAAATTAAGCTATAAGATATTAATGAGTGGAAATACGAAAAATTTATTAGATGTTGGTTTATTCGTTTTCAGAACTACCAATCATACAAGAGAAAATGTTGTTGAAATAATCTATTAGAACACCTCAATAGAAAGTTTCTTCTAGTTCAAGTCTTCATCATTGTCTGCATCCAAATGTTGAGAACATCACATCGTTTTCACTGTATCCCATTCACGTTTTGCGTTACTAACTGGTGTTTTTGTAGCCACCCTCCGTGAATGTGTCTGATGTTGTTATCTACTGTATACGCCCGACTGTTCGTTATATCTGTATCTCAGATGGAGCAGCCACAAGCATCTTCACTGTGATGACTCCTAAATTTCGGGTTTTAATACTAATAATTAATGTTAACTTTTTGCTCAGTCGATCATCCTTTATCTTTTGCTGCGTTACCGAAGACAAGCTAGTTAGTAACGTCTTTGGATGTTATTTATTATTTACTAATACATACGTAATTATGAAAATCACTTTAGTTTTTATTGACAACATTCAATAATAATTAAATGATTATTAATGATTCCGTTTTGTGTAGAGGGAAAAGGAGGGTTGATCCTACAGCTACTCTCAGCAATTTCGGCGCTAAAATGACCGTGATTTTTACAGTTCGTCAGTCAAAAATATGATAGCAAGAATGATGGTCCATTACTATATGTGGATACAGTCATTCAAATTTCGTACGCTTCTATTTTCAAAGAAAGCTAAGTGTCCAGTTCCGTTCTGACATTCAGTTTAACGCCCCTTCGTATATTCCAGAGATCCGATCATCGTTTATTCGGCATGTAATAGATTTCATAGTCCGTCCCTCGTGGTCTCACGGCAGCGTTCTCGCTTCCCGATCATGGGGTCCCGGGTTCGATTCCCTGCGGGGTCAGGAATTTTTCCTGAGAAATGACTGGGTGTTGTTGTGTCGTCTTCATCATCATCATTCATCCCTATTTCGGTCGGAGGAAGGCAACGGCAAACCACCTCCATTAGGACCTTGCCTAGTAAGGCGGTGCGGGTCTCCCGCGTCGTTCCCCTACGCTCTGTAAAGAAGCATGGGACTTCATTTCCGTTTTTTTCCAATAGATTTAATGCCGAGCGCTACTTTTTCTTGCGCACACAAGTCAGCAGATATTCTTAGTCCGTGATCTTAGGGCAAAAGTTTGTCCCGTATGAACTACTGTAGTCAATTTTCTTGCAGCTTAACAAAAGGGCCCTGATCCCTTCCGTGACACAGCACGTGGAAACGCCCGCTAAATTTCACGCAGCAGGTACGTAGACGTATTTACAGCGCAGAAAACTAGACAAGAGAACTAACAATACCCGCGAATGTTTTATATAGCAGAATTTAGAATCAGAGACGCGTTAAACCCTCTTTGATATACGTAAAACATTAGTTTGCTGCGTGTGTTATTCTAATGAGAAATTATACATTCACAATTTTAATTAAAACTTTTTCAATGTGATTAATTATTTCCGATATTATCGATCACCTCTCCATTATATGACAATAAGTCTAATAGTATTGTTCTGAATTAAAAGAGCTTTTATATACTCCTTTAGTTGTGCAGAACTGGGTATATTACTATTCTACAAAATCAGGTGCAGTCTATTTTCTGACAACTATTTAATAATTATTTTTAAAAAATCATTGTTTTCAATTGCTTCTCATTCTCTGTGTATCAGGTTTAATTGTGTGTTGTCAGCAAAAAGTAGCAGCTCTGCTTGAGATCCATTAAGTAGAAGGCCTTTCACATGTACATATGGATCAGCAGAGGACCCTTGGGGGACTGCTTCCCATTTACTAAAAGTTTCTCTCCTCTCATCACTATTTCAATTATTCAGCGTAACGTAGCGCACAGTTTTTGTTGAACATGTTAAAAACAGATTATTCTAACATTATTAATTCCATCGTAACATAATTTTTGGAGAGAATATGGTAACTGACACCATCCTCAGACAGATAATAGAAAGTGTCGGTTCACAATGTTAAATTCTTTATGGCTTGTAATGTTTGATAAGGGAACTGGGCTTACACGTATTATACGAATATTTCCAACGTTTTCTCAGAGACGGCGACAGGATGAGTCGGAATGGGCCCTGCCTCGTGTGTGTCTGTGGATGAGGAGCCGAAGCAGTGCAGCCTCAGCTTGTGTTGGAGAAGAGCAACAATCTGTGTGAGAATGTAGGACATGTTGGTGAAACTGGCGTCACTTCATAATAAGATTTTCATCAGCCACAGAGTTTAGCGGTGGTACAATGGACAGTAGTTGTCTGAATCGAGGTACATTCTTGGATAATTAGTACAAGACTTGAAGGAATGGATTGCTGAAGTAGAAACAAACTGTGATTTTAAAAAAATCGTGTCGTTAATCAACGAAGTGATATTTGCATTGACTGGAGCGGTAACGAAGAAAAGGAATGTGTTACCAAAATTCAAATTCTTTAAGGTGGGTTTACACAATGAAATATAGTGTACAAAATAGAGTGTTGTGGAAAATATAATAGACTCTAAGGACTGCATAGGACGGAAAATTGGAAGGTCAACCGAGTAAAGCAGTGGAGGGAGTTGAAACCTTTCAGTCTGAGTAAGATCATGCTCAAGATGTTTGGCAGCACCGGTTCTAAGCACAGGATTAGGAAAGCCAAATAGTGATTATAGAATTAATAACTACTATCTTTGCAATAAAAGAGAAAGGAATATTCAGTGGAACTAAACATAAATGTTTAGAATCCCTGTTATTGTGCTTAGCTTTCATTACATGTAAGATCAGTTCGGAAGAGGTTTCTGACACAATTGTCCTCATAAATGAGCGAAGAGGTTGAAAATAATGCACCTGCTCAATCACTTGTAATCATAGGGTGCCGAGACTCAACTAAGAACAAATATCGAAGAGCACCTGCTGTTACATAGTTTCTATTTACTTTCGAAGTAACGGCTAAGGCTGCTGAAATAAAAGGTGGACGACTGTCCGGTTTATTGCCAGCAAACGTAGAAAGTAGCCTATGAACGCCTACGTTTAACGTCTAGTGCTCTGAAGGAATGACAGACCGTTCAACCTGTTCTACTGATGCGTTCAGAGAGATCTCTCAAACAATAGTCCATTACTGCTCGTGTGTGGGTGATCGCAGGAAATCGAATGCTGGCTTGTCTGTCGCGGTTCTTCAGTGCAAGATGAGTTGCAATCCAGCGTGGAAGACAAAAGGGAACACGGAGTGCTTAAGTCAGAGATGACAGCGGTAAGGACGCGCGGACGATGGTACTGTAGCCATTTGAAACATTAACGGCCTACGTCAGCAATCCCATTCAGCTTTGACGTCCCGAAGATGCCTGTTAAGCAGTCAGCGCTCTTTATGGTTGACAGGAATGACGTCATAAATTTTGCGGAAATTACTAAAGACGGTAAGAAGGATGGTACTAAGGCCCTGATAAAAGATTCACTGTCACGTATCCACAATAGGCTATTTCATATCACTTCAGCACTATTGACGGACTAAAAATAGCCTGATAATATTCTTTGATAGCATACTGAAATGTATGAATTACGCATTAGTTAGAGCATGTAGTAAATTCTAACAAGCAATTTGATTCACACAATATGTTATTAAACATGTCACATTTAAGCCCTGTGTGTGTGTTCGTGTGTAGTAATGTAAAAAGTAGTAACTTTAACCCCTCTTCTCTAAATAATTTGATCTTACTTCATCCGTTTGTGTAACCGAAAATAATATGATATTTGCTTCTTCATTGCAGCCTGCAATCATAAAATGCAATATGTCATTTGAATAAAGCAGTATAAGCACAAACAGGCTAAAGCATTTTAAGAGCGCCGGCCGGTGTGGCCGTGCTGTTCTAAGCGCTTCAGTTTGGAACCGCGTGACCGCTACGGTCGCAGGTTCGAATCCTGCCTCGGGCATGGATGTGTGTGATGTCCTTAGGTTAGTTAGGTTTAAGTAGTTCTAAGTTCTAGGGGACTGATGACCTTAGAATTTAAGTCCCATAGTGCTCAGAGCCATTTGAACCATTTGAACCATTTGAAGAGCAAATACGAAATTCTTTCTGCGGTACATAAAAATAAACATTTTATGGTCACATAAGACAAATAATATTTCATGTATTCGTTAACCTTGTCTGTGAAGCTTTCCTCGTAAAACCAACAACCTCGTCGTTTACCACTGCCATTTGGTAAACTGAAGCAACGTAACCCCAAAGTACGTCAATGACGTCCTTGAAAATGGAGTTGTAGCTCCGGAACGTTTTGGATTAAAACAAGAGAATAAAATATTGTGAGTGATAACGGAGTTTTACAAGAGAAATCATCCATATTCTCTAAGTAACAGTTTAAATGAAATGACCTCATACTTCCAACCGAATGGAAATCAGATACCAGACGCATTTGTTGAAAAACCGTGAGGAAGTACAGTTCGAGGAAGGTAACTTCCAAAACCCTTATTTGACCAGTTCTTTGGTACTGTTCGACAGTCGGAGCTTACCCAACTAGATCAATGGAACAGAAAGAGCAAGATGAGACACTTGCGTTTAATTGGCGCGATGCAGATACAGAAATAGACATAGTAGAGGAGAAAAGAATGCAAGAAGTTAGGTACTGAGGAGAGGCACATTCACTGCATTCCAAGGTATCTCAGTTGTCGGTGCGTTTGATGCAGATTGTCTAGAGTAGATTACATCAGATAGCTCCACAGTGAGGAGACATTTGAGGCTTCAAAACCTGTCATACAACTAAAATAGATATGTACGAAAAAGAGAGATATGCAACTGTCATTTCTATGGATCCTAAGTGAAATGGTTGATCACGAATGTGTAATAAGTACAAAAATTTAAACATATTCATATTTAAGAGCAAATAATAAACTAATGAATGTAGAATATACTGAAGTGCTGTGATAATTCTTAGGCTGTTGTAGCCACGCACTGTGAAGCAGAAAGTGAGTTCACGTATTTGCCCTGAAGACGTGCAGAAGTCAGATTTTGTTAACACCCATGTGATTTGATAACATAATAACACAAGGACTGCCGAGAAAGTAATGCACAGAATTTTTTTCTCAGCCGAAAACTATGCTATGAATGCGAAACGCTCCGCTTATATATCATTTCAAGTCTCATGAGTGAGCGCGCCAAGTTTCCGTCACTTCCGACAGAAATTGGAACGATCACATTGATAGTATTGTGGGTAGAGCAAACCAAAGACTGCGGACACTTAGAAAGTGTAACAGGTCTACTAAAGAGACTGCTTACAGCAAGCTTGTCCACCCTATTCTGGAGTATTGCTGTGCGGTGTGGGATCCGTATCAGGTGGGGCTGACGGATGATATCGAAAAAGTACAAAGAAGGCCAGCTCGTTTTGTATTATCGCGAAATAGGGGAGATATTGTCACAGACATTATACGTGAATTGGAGTTGCAATCATTAAAACAAAGGTGTTTTTTGTTGCGGCGGGATCATATCATGAAATTTAAATCACCACTTTTCTCCTCCGATTGCGAAAACATTCTGTTGGCACGCGCCTGCGTAGGGAGAAATGATCATCACGATAAAATAAGAGAAATCAGGGCTCACACAGAAAAATTTAAGTGCTCGTTTTTCCCGCGTGAAGTTCGGAAGTGGAACGGCAGAGACACAGCTTGAAGGTGGTTCAGTGAACCCTCTGCCAGGCACTTTCTTGTGAATAGCAAAGTATCACGTAGATGTAGATGTAGATAGCGTAGCTGCAGGAAAATTTCAAAATGGCGTCTGTAGGTGATATACGTTCCAAAATGTACGGTCATTGAATTTCTCACAGCAGGGGAAGTAACTGTGGTGTACATCCCCAAACGCTTGTGCAAAGTCTATTGAGCATCTGCTGTCGACAGAAGTATAGTTAGTCGATGGGCACGGAGGGTGAGGTCATCAGAAGGCGGTTAGGCGAAGCTCTACGATTTGCAGTGGCCGGTGGTACCATCCGAGGCTATCACACCTGGCACACCTGACCGAGGCCCTCGGGCCATTAAAGGGTGTCATTCGTGGAAGACATTTTGAGGACGATGAGGAGGTGATTCACACAGTGAAGCACTGGCTCCGCCACCAGGACAAGGATTGATACCGGCAGGGAATAGACGCCATTGTTTCGCGCTGGAGGAATGCCATAGAATGGGATGGACTTTTTTTTTTTTTTGGGTCATCAGTCTGCTGACTGGTTTGATGCGGCCCGCCACGAATTCCTTTCCTGTGCTAACCTCTTCATCTCAGAGTAGCACTTGCAACCTACGTCCTCAATTATTTCTTTGACGTATTCCAATCTCTGTCTTCCTCTACAGTTTTTGCCCTCTATAGCTCCCTCTAGTACCATGGAAGTCATTCCCTCATGTCTTAGCAGATGTCCCATCATCCTGTCCCTTCTCCTTATCAGTGTTTTCCACATATTCCTTTCCTCTCCGATTCTGCGTAGAACCTCATCATTCCTTACCTTATCAGTCCACCTAATTTTCAACATTCGTCTATAGCACCACATCTCAAATGCTTCGATTCTCTTCTGTTCCGGTTTTCCCACAGTCCATGTTTCACTACCATACAATGCTGTACTCCACACGTACATCCTCAGAAATTTCTTCCTCAAATTAAGGCCGGTATTTGATATTAGTAGACTTCTCTCGGCCAGAAATGCCTTTTTTGCCACAGCGAGTCTGCTTTTGATGTCCTCCTTGCTCCGTCCGTCATATTGTACTGCCTAGGTAGCAGAATTCCTTAACTTCATTGACTTCGTGACCATCAATCCTGATGTTGAGTTTCTCGCTGGTCTAATTTCTACTACTTCTCATTACATTCGTCTTTCTCCGATTTACTCTCAAACCATACTGTGTACTCATTAGACTGTTCATTCCGTTCAGCAGATCATTTAATTCTTCTTCACTTTCACTCAGAATAGCAATGTCATCAGCGAATCGTATCATTGATATCCTTTCACCTTGTATTTTAATTCCACTCCTGAACCTTTCTTTTATTTCCATCATTGCTTCCTCGATGTACAGATTGAAGAGTAGGGGCGAACGGCTACAGCCTTGTCTTACACCCTTCTTAATACGAGCACTTCGTTCTTGATCGTCCACTGTTATTATTCCCTCTTGGTTGTTGTACATATTGTATATGACCCGTCTCTCCCTATAGCTTGCCCCTACTTTTTTCAGAATCTCGAACAGCTTGCACCATTTTATATTGTCGAACGCTTTTTACAGGTCGACAAATCCTATGAAAGTGTCTTGATTTTTCTTTAGCCTTGCTTCCATTATTAGCCGTAACGTCAGAATTGCCTCTCTCGTCCCTTTACTTTTCCTAAACCCAAACTGATCGTCACCTAGCGCATTCTCAATTTTCTATACCATTCTTCTGTATATTATTCTTGTAAGCAGCTTCGATGCATGAGCTGTTAAGCTGATTGTGCGATAATTCTCGCACTTGTCAGCTCTTCCCGTCTTCGGAATTGTGTGGATGATGCTTTTCCGAAAGTCAGATGGTATATCGCCAGACTCACATATTCTACACACCAACGTGAATAGTCGTTTTGTTGCCACTTCCCCCAATGATTTTAGAAGTTCTGATGGAATGTTATCTATCCCTTCTGCCTTATTTGACCGCTGAGTCTGTCCTTCCGACAATCATATCTTTTTCTATGACTTCACATTTTTCCTGCAGCCATTTCGTCTTAGCTTCCCTGCACTTCCTATTTATTTCATTCCTCAGCGACTTGTATTTCTGCATTCCTGATTTTCCCGGAACATGTTTGTACTTCCTCCTTTCATCAATCAACTGAAGTATTTCTTCTGTTACCCATGGTTTCTTCGCAGCTACCTTCTTTGTACCTATGTTTTCCTTCCCAACTTCTGTGATGGCTCTTTTTAGAGATGTCCATTCCTCTTCAACTGTACTGCCTACTGCGCTATTCCTTATTGTTGTATCTATAGCGTTAGAGAACTTCAAACGTATCTCGTCATTCCTTAGTACTTCCATATCCCACTTCTTTGCGTATTGATTCTTCCTGACTAATGTCTTGAACTTCAGCCTACTCTTCATCACTACTACATTGTGATGGAGACTACGTAGAAAAATTGGGTGTGTAGATGAAACACTATTATTTCGTATGTGTAATTCTCATTGTGTTCAATAAGGAATTCTAGGCGACCCTCGTATGTACAGCAACATGTTCTATTTAGAAATTTCTCAGTTGAGTATACATCCTTTAGCTTCCTCTTAAAACGAATTGTGTTAGTAAAACTTTTATGTCCGCTGGCATGTTAATGAAAATATACGTTCCTCAATAATGGACACCTATGTGAACAAAGGGAAGTGACTTTAAATGACTATGTATATTATTCTTATTTCTAATATTGATTCGAAAATTTGTGTTGGTGGTTTGAAAAAGAGATCTATTTATTTACGACAAGATTTACTAAGGGAAAAATATATTGGTAGGTAGTAGTTATCAGGTTTGCCCAGAAAGTAATGCACCACATTTTGTTCCTTCAACAATTCGTTATTGAGCATAATGAGAATTACACACATGAAAGAATGGTGTTTTATCTGCAAACCCTATGTTTTCACGTAATCTCCATCCCGTTCTATGGCCTTCCTCCAGCGCGAAACAAGGGCGTGTCTGCATTGTCGGTACGAAACCTTGTCCTGGTGGCGGAGCCAGTGCTTCACTGTCTGAATCATCTCATCGTCCTCGAAAGTCTTCCACGAATGGCATGCTTTATCGGCCCAAACAAGTGGAAGTCCGAGAGGGCTAGGTCAGATGAGGCAGCCGTGGAAGTCTCCCGGACCGCTGCAAATAGCAGAGATCCGCCGAACCGCCTTCTGATGACCTCACCCTCCGTGTCCAGCGATTAACTGTACTTCTGTCGACAGCAGGTGCTCCATAGAATTTGTTAACCGTCTGTGAATATTCCCCACAGTTTCTTTCTTTGCAGTGAGAAAGTCAATGACGGCACGTTGGTTGTAACGCTAATCGTCTACAGACGCCATTTTGAAACTGTCCTGCAGTTACGCACTCTGTCGGAAGTGACGGAAACTTGGCGCGCTCACTTTCAAATACTACATACGTAACGTTTCTCATTCGTAGCATTCTTTTCGGATGAGAAAAAAATGCAGTGCATTACCTTCTGGACAACTCTAGTAGAACCCTCAGTTCGTTGAATACGACTCGGAGAAGTCTAGCTTGGCTTCACGGGTTACCCCAAAGCACGCTTCTGGTACTCAAATCGTCTCGTATTCGGACAGGACCATTATTTTATCCGTTCTATGTATCAACAACTTACGCAGATGTCCCTCAAAATCTGATGTCCACATCAGAAGCAGCGCCTGTCGAGAAACGCCTCCTTGCGTAAGAAACTGTCCCGTGGAGAGCATGAAACGGAAACATAAAATAGTCCTAATGACGCTCGTAACGGTGGCTTTCATAGGAGAGGCGTGCATAAAGCAAGTTAATAGGTCCGGTGTCCGGCCGCGGCAGGCGCGACCCCTGCGCCCTCTGCAGCGCCAGCGCCAGGCCGTGCGGCCGGCAGCTCCTCCGCAGCCAATAAAGCAGGCGGCCGCCTCCCCAAGGCGTCGTTCCGGAGGCGGGCCTCGACGCAGTCGCGAGCGCTGTCGCTGTCGCGGCAGAGCCGTAAACAAGTAGCGCACCGAAAGCCGGCCGTGCCCCGTGGGTCCCGGTTAGTTTAGCGATAATGGGCCGTTGCCACACCGAGTGTGAGTGGGAGGCGCTGTCTCCCCAAATTTGTTTCATAATACTCATCCACGTGCTCCGCTCTTTGACCTGATAATACTAGTGTTTCATTATTGTGATTTTTGCAGCTCACTTCCGATCATTTTTCAGGTGTACATCCGGTAGACAGAAATCCCCTCTTGGGATATGTCGGCTGTGCATCTTTCAGCCATCTTCAAGGCGAGTCAGTAACTGTGTTCTAAGTTTCGTCCCTTCTGCTGCCTCGAAATCTTATTAAGTTTTCGCCATCGGTGATTTTACTACCTGTGTGTTTCGTTTGTCTCTTATGCACTGGGGTGCTGATTAACACTTATGGTCTGTCTGGATCACAATTTAACATTGGCCTTTACAGAAACTGTTATTTTCATATGGTCCTCGAATTTAAATTACTTCATAAGATTCGGTAGGAAGGACATCTGCAACTGAGTTTCGTAGTAGAATCAGATAATGATGATAATGTTTGGTTTGTGGGCGCTCAACTGGGTGGTCATCAGCGCTCGTAGAAGGACCCAATTTTTTACAAGTCCAATTTTTATACAATCCAATCTACCCACTGTCACGAATGATGATTGTGATGAAATTATGAGGACAACACAGACACCTAGCCCCCGGGCAGAGAAAATCCCCAACCCGGACGGGAATCGGATCCGGGATCCCGTGATCCAGAGGCAGTAACGCTAGCCACTAGACCACGAGTTGCGGACAGAATCAGATAGTGAACCACTTAAGTTTTAAACAGTTTCATTGGTTCAAAAATATAACTTGTTTCAGAGGACTGTAGGCCCATTTTCAGGTGTGGGAGTGTCCGCCACACACTGTGAACAGTAGGCTGAACGAAAGTGACCGCCACACGTGAAGCTGAGATGCGGGATGACGTGATGGTAGAAGGCAGCCTCTCACCAAAACAGTGAGCGTCACACTAGTGGTTCCTAGTGTGTCGGTAGTTTTGAGAGGCTGCTGTGTGGCTCACATTTCTTGTATCCTCGCGGATGGGCTTATACAGGGTGTTTCTAAAATGACCGGTATATTTGAAACGGCAATACAACCTAAACGAGCAGCGATAGAAATACACCGTTTGTTGCAATATGCTTGGGACAACAGTACATTTTCCGGCAGGCAAACTTTCGAAATTACAGTAGTTACAAATTTCAACAACAGATGGCGCTGCAAGTGATGTGAAAGATATAGAAGACAACGCAGTCTGTGGGTGCGCCATTCTGTACGTCGTCTTTCTGCTGTAAGCGTGTGCTGTTCACAACGTGCAAGTGTGCTGTGGACAACAAGGTTTATTCCTTAGAACAGAGGATTTTTCTGGTGTTGGAATTCCACCGCCTAGAACACAGTGTTGTTGCAACAAGACGAAGTTTTCAACGGAGGTTTAATGTAACCAAAGGACCGAAAAGCGATACAATAAAGGATCTGTTTGAGAAATTTCAACGGACTGGGAACGTGACGGATGAACGTGCTGGAAAGGTAGGGCGACCGCGTACGGCAACCGCAGAGGGCAGCGCGCAGCTAGTGCAGCAGGTGATCCAACAGCGGCCTCGGGTTTCCGTTCGCCGTGTTGCAGCTGCGGTCCAAATGACGCCAACGTCCATGTATCGTCTCATGCGCCAGAGTTTGCACCTCTATCCGTACAAAATTCAAACGCGGCAACCCCTCAGCGCCGCTACCATTGCTGCACGAGAGACATTCGCTAACGATATAGTGCACAGCATTGATGACGGCGATATGCATGTGGGCAGCATTTGGTTTACTGACGAAGCTTATTTTTACCTGGACGGCTTCGTCAATAAACAGAACTGGCGCATATGGGGAACCGAAAAGCCCCATGTTGCAGTCCCATCGTCCCTGCATCCTCAAAAAGTACTGGTCTGGGCCGCCATTTCTTCCAAAGGCATCATTGGCCCATTTTTCAGATCCGAAACGATTACTGCATCACGCTATCTGGACATTCTTCGTGAATTTGTGGCGGTACAAACTGCCTTAGACGACACTGCGAACACCTCGTGGTTTATGCAAGATGGTGCCCGGCCACATCGCACGGCCGACGTCTTTAATTTCCTGAATGAATATTTCGATGATCGTGTGATTGCTTTGGGCTATCCGAAACATACAGGAGGCGGCGTGGATTGGCCTCCCTATTCGCCAGACATGAACCCCTGTGACTTCTTTCTGTGGGGACACTTGAAAGACCAGGTGTACCGCCAGAATCCAGAAACAATTGAACAGCTGAAGCAGTACATCTCATCTGCATGTGAAGCCATTCCGCCAGACACGTTGTCAAAGGTTTCGGGTAATTTCATTCAGAGACTACGCCATATTATTGCTACGCATGGTGGATATGTGGAAAATATCGTACTATAGAGTTTCCCAGACCGCAGTGCCATCTGTTGTTGAAAATTGTAACTACTGTAATTTCGAAAGTTTGTCTGCCTGAAAATGTACTGTTGTCCCAAGCATATTGCAACAAACGGTGTATTTCTATCGCTGCTCGTTTAGTTTTTATTGCCGTTTCAAATATACCGGTCATTTTAGAAACATCCTGTAACTGCTTGGTTGTATTTTTGAACCAATAAAACTATTTACATCTAAAGCAATGATTATCTGATTCTAATTTAAACTGCCCTGATGGTTCAATGATGCCTTGTTCTACTTTCAATTTATGGAATCTGCAAGGTCCTGCTGCAACTTCATCGTCCAGGTGTCGTGTTTAGGCCGTTATCCTGTAGTGTTTTCTAAGCCCCTCTGGGTCTTATTTGATCTCATAACTAATGTATTTTGCATACTATTCGGTATGAATATCTGCCTTTTTTGTGCACTAGCAGACCGTTAAAATCCACTTGAGGCTCTTGCTTTGGAGTCGTCAGGACATGTCAGTGTTAATCTTGCACGTTGTACCCCAGGATGAGGTAGCATAAATTTTGTCAGTTAGGATTATAGTTCCATGCATGGTGATTCAGCTGTCCCAACCTATGGGTTTTATGCAGCCTGTAACGCCTTCAAAACTACGAGCGACATTTTCATTTTCTCTCTCCCTGATATGCACAAAATATAAGTTCTGCAGCAAAAATGAACAGGATCTTTTTGTAGGAAATTTAACGTAGTTAAATTGTGTTCTGGGGTATGTTTTCGCTGAAGAACTCGGTTTCCGAGTTATTCAAGAAAAACTCATCTAAAGGTCTCTTTTGCAGGATTTTCTCGAATACTTCGAAAATAAGGTCCTATAGGGAAAAGGTATCCCAGAACAAAATTTAACTACATTACATTTCCTGTATAAATGTCCTGTTCATGAGATCTGTAGGACTAATATGTGGGTTAGATAAAAAGTAGTGGCAACACTGCCGTAGCATGAAGGAGGTTCATCATGTGGCATGCCCTCTGTTAGTTGCTGATAGCAGCAGTTCGGTTGAAATAGTGCAGTGAGCGGTGACGGCTGTGTTTCAGCCAGTCAATAGATGTGTGTATACTGTCTGAAATTGCGGGTGGCCTGTTTAAGCGCCATAATAGTAAGTTTAGGAAACACGAACAATGAGCGTGGATCAAGACTCAAGTGGCATGTGGAGCAACATAAGGGCGGACATCATCCGCGCCATGTGGCCGTCCTTTTGAGACGTCGACTGAGACGGATGCGGCTTCCATCTCTGTCGGGGGAAGGGGGGTGGGGCGATTATACCGAGGGCATGTAATACGGTGGACGTCTGTGAGTAAAGTCTGGTGTGAATTATATCCAAGTTGCCACTATTTTTATCCAACTCATGTTGTTTTTTCGCAGCGAGCGAGAGAATATGAAAATCTACAGCGTACTTTTTTAAGGCTTTGCAGGTTGCTAACATCCTTAGCTAGGACCAGCAGAATCACCCTGCCTATCTAGACCTACTGAGATGTAATTTTTATTGCAGAAGAATGTGAACCGTGTGCGCATTAGAACCGATTCCTCATGGTCATCAAACTTCTTTTCTCCGTGATTACAAGCGATAGGTTGCTCGGCGACTCGGGAGAGGGTGCAGAGTCACTTAACATGTGAAAGACGACGAAATAGACGGTTTCGTTGGCTTTCACATTATTAATATCTGATATGCAAATTATATAGAGTGATATATAGGTCGAATTAATTTATTTTGAAAATAGCGTATTCCTTTATTTCTTAGTATAGATTATCCTATAGTAATTGCCAATATATGAAGTGCACGTAGGAGTGTTATTTCACCAGGGCTATGTTTGGCTGGGCTGGCAGCTTCACAAACAGACAGCAGATCAAAGCAGGGCTATGGACACCATTAGCTTAACGCAGGTTGTAAAGGTGACCCTGACACCAGGTAGGACAGCGTTCGGCGGAGGCTACTATGCGCACTGGACGGCTTGAGCGGACGCCCGTAGCGAGCCGACACATTGTTGACAGCAGGTAGCGCCGTCGTTGAAGTACTGCATGAGATGACCGCCGCTCCCAAGTTTCTAAAATGTTTTCCTGCGTTGAGGGAGTTGTAAAGTACAGCAAAGGTCCCGGAAGGCGGGAAAGAATGAGCGTTGGGTGGAGACTGCAGAGAAGACGGTGACAGTCTGCCGATACGGGAGCACATACCGGTGGACACTACGCAGGCTCTGTGAATGCTACTGGCATTTATGGTTCTATGATCTAGACAGAACGAGGCAGGCGAGGTCTGAGGATTCTGTAAGTGGGAGACTTCCACTTTCTCGTTCTAAAAATACCTGTAGCTGGATCCTCATACATATAAAGCAGATAGCACTCTTTGGAGTGCTCCTTTGAGGCACCGACAGGGTAGTGTCAAAACACATTTCTTTTTTTAGCTATAGGCCACTGGGCGCAAAAATGCGGGGACTTCATTGGTCACTGGATGACTGCTCGTGAGAGGCTGGGATTGGCTCTCGAAGAAGGGTAGAATGTTAAGAGGCTAGAAAGGAGGAACTAAGGTGATACTTCGTCCGCTGCTAATGACAGAATCACTTCGAATTCTGTTCGCAGAATTCGGTGAGAGGAGTAGTGATTTCACTTTGCCCCTCAAACTGGAGCATAATGGAAGGTTTGCGTTATTTAGCTTTTCGGGATTCACAGGCATCGTCCGAAACAGCGGCCACCGACAGCTGCACTGGCATACGACGCAACGACGCTGTAAAAAAAAATGGTAAGACCTACATACGGCTTCGGCATGTATACGTCGAAATGCAGTCAGTAAACGTTAGAGTGTTAAGGAGTAAGAGGAAGACGCCCTTCTGTCATGCATCATTTTACGAACTTAAACTTTTGCAATCACTGGCGTGAGGTAGCGGAAACGGATCAGTGTGTTAATAATGTAGTAACCTTTCTATCGGCTCCTTGTCTGGAATCTCTAGCATCGATTCCTTGTAATTGTTTCATGTCTCTGTGATAATTTGTCGAATAGAATGTTATTAACCATGTCCGTGTTATACTTCAGTACAGCTACCGCACTCATGTGAGCTTGTTAAGCTGATTGTCTCACTGTTGATCATATCCGTAATTCATGTATATTGGATTGTTTATTTTCTCAATGTTACTATGTCGTTGAGACAAATAGATATTAGAAATAGATTTCTTAGATTTTAGCTCAGCACTTTACCACTCCCAAATCCATGCCTCCTACAATTTCAGATGTGTATGAGGCTTAGCATTGTTTTGGGTAGCTTACTTTTTTTCAATAACTTGGCACGTACAAACGAGTTGACGCTGTAGATGATCCCAGAGTAATTTGTTTCTGGTTTTCATTCAACAAATTTATTGTTTCTGTTGACACAGGTTTTTAATTTCGAACTATTGCTCGTAAAGCATGTGGATACGGTTTTGTCACTATTGATTTTAATTTTCTTTGATCTAAGTTTTGAATCCTTGCTAGTGGTCAAGCGTACCATTTTATACGCTGGCACGCTAAAACGATTCAAATATGTAAACCGAATTTGCGTCGTAGCAGGTCATCATGAAATTTCCAGTCACAGATAAATCCTATGCGTCAAAGATGGAAATATGGAAAGTGGCGTATCGAAACCAGCATAAATCAACTGCAGATTCACAGTGCTTATCAATCAGGCAGATAATTGTTAACATTTTTGTCAAGTGTCAGAGCGCCAGGAAGTGAAGATTCAGAATAAGAATCTGTTTGAGAGTGAAGACAGTGAAGACATGAAATTAGTGGTTTCCATGAACTGTCGAGATGAAGCCCTCGTGTCGGTTGAGGAGGTTATCCGCCACCAACTGTATTCCCACAGATCTCTTAACCACTGAATCCCAAAAGGATGGGGTTGTGGCCAATGTTGTAACTTCATGGATTGGCCAGCGGAACTTGGCGCTTGCAACTCTCTTATTTGTGTTTGGAATTATTTTGCTGGCTGTGGTTTTTGTGAAGCATGCACAATTTAATCCACAACATACTTTCCAACAATTTCATCAAAACGTGACCGTTTACTGCTGAAGAAAGCTTTTTGGAATTTAAAGATAGCAATTGAACTTCCCTTTGATCTCCGTAGGCCCTCTTGCATAACTGTTATGGACGTCGTAATTAAATATTTTCTAATTGCAAAACATTTGTTCAACCGTGCAAATAATATTAAACATAATACCTATAATGAGAGCCGATATTTGTCGTAAAGGAGTGGGAAAGTAAATTGCTGCATTTCACTGCTTTCCTATTTAATTAATTTTTAAAATTCTGTTTTTTAGTGGTTACTGCTTTTCAACTTCACCTCCCCTTCTTTCTTTGACTTCTACTGAATTACCAATATTATTTCTCCTAATATCATCAATTTTTATTTTCATTCTCCTGCCCACATTATTTTAGGCATCTTTTACTTCATTTCATATGTGCGTTCAAATTTAATTCGTTCTTAAAATAATTTATCCCGCTATTTACGATACTTAAATGATGTTTTACTGCCGACGGTTTTGGGCTACTTTAGTCAAATTATGCTCACTGGCTTATTACTCGTATCAGTAACTAGCAGACCGAAAACATACTGGGACAGTGCTTTTTGTATTTTAAGAAATACGACGTCGTCTACCAGTCTCGTTTCCTGTCATTCAACGATTCTTTGCTTCCGAAAACTATCGCACTTAACTCGCTGACACGCAAGACTCGAAATAATCTTGCATTACTAATAAAAGAAACATTACTGTCACACCCAGAAGTCACATCTCACTGACACGGACAACCACATTGTGAGTGCAACTGGATCGGAAGGATATCAGCGAGGTGGCAACGTATACCTCTTGAAGAGAGGAGTAGCGTTCTCAGTAGCTGAAGGAGCAACTGAATGACTGACTTATCTGGCCTTCTACCATTAGCAAACGTGGTCTTGCTGTATTGGCTCCGCACAACGACTGAAAGTACGAGGAGCCTGCAGCGGTTATATTTCCCTAAGGCATGTAGCTATACTGTAAGGATTATAATGATGAAAAATTCAGCATGACATTAGAAAATCATATTACTGTCGAGTGCTTACTTTTAGAAATTGTCAGGGTGACTACTGACAATCCTAATGGTATAAGAGTCGATGTTAATGTCAGAATCAAAACCGCATTTTACCGACTACAAGACGCTACGGACTTTAAGAAACACCTTAATTTTAAGCATTTTTTAATAACACTTTCACCATTTTTATTATTAGACTGCAAAGCCAGACTAAGAAGAAAGTTCTTGGTTTATAAAACCGAACTACCCTTTAAAATTCCCTGGCACCGTCATCTGAAAAAGTGTTGAAATGTGTGTGAAATCTTAAGGGACTTAACTGCTAAGCTTACACACTACTTAACCTAAATCATACTAAGGACAAACACACACACCCTTGCCCAAGGGAGGACTCGAACCTCCGTCATCTGAACTTTCTTCTTCTTCTTCTTTCTCTTTCTCTTAGTCGTTATTGTTAGCCTCTTCGAATATAAGACGGTCTTCATTACCATAGAGAGCGTTATTTAAGCTGCACTTCTTGAAATATTTAACAATAATGTCTTCCCTCACTCTAGATCACGACTGCTTCATCCTCTGATGCACTCGTTTGATTGTAGGCCGTTTTAAAGCTGCCTTCGGTGCGAATTCATGCTGGGGTTCAGCCATCATCCATTTGTTCCATTCCTCTGTCATATACACATTAAATCGTTTATTTATCGAGGCATCAAGTGGTTGGAATTGTGAAATAAGTCCTCCCGGAATAACAGCAAGTTCGTATTTCCTTCCCTGTCTCAATTTCTCTTTGACCGATTTTTTTTTCAACTGATTACGAAATTAATCTAGCACAAGAAGAGAGCTCTTCTTCAACAAAGCACCTTTCCTTGTCTCACACAATCTGTTAGTCTAGAATTTCATAATAGCGATGTCCATCCAATCCTTGACATGTTAGCACCTTTCATAGTAATAGTTCTGTTACTCGACCCATAAAATGTCGCAGGAGTTACGCCCATATTCGCTATTTCCGTTAGTTCCATACTGGTCTTCCTTCGATGCTGAATAATAAGGTGATCGAAAGACAACATTTTCTCTTCATACTCCTGTAGAATATTTTGAGATACTTTAATTTTGATTCTCATGCTAACTTCATGACTCTTCATAAATCTATAGCACCAAGCAACTCCACCCTTAAGGCCTCTTAACTTCCACTGTAGCGCTAACTTACGAATGTGTATTTGAATCGGTTTTGTATTAATTCCGGTGCCATTTTGACGTTGTCCTTGAAACCATTTCAGTACGTCATCTTCTAGTATTTTGCCATTTTGCGATCAGTTCTCTATTTGCACATATAGTCTCCCTCACTTTTTTCAGTTCTTATTTACTGTCCTGCCAATCACGAATGGTTTTTTCTGTTGATGGAGAGCCGAAATGCCACTCAGCTGTTTTGTTTTCATGTTCTTCTGCATGTGCTATTACTTTCAATTTATAGCCCGTATCATATGAATATCTTTTACTTTTTTCCATTACGAAACTATCTATTGACAAAACTATTGTGCTGTTACCGATAACAGAAATCGCTTCAATTCAAGTTCACTAGCACCGTAGACCGCAATGACGCATCATAGGCCAGACAGTGTTCTGGGTTTGTGACGGCAGAGCGAAAGGAAGACAGCGTTAGTGAACTTGTGAATTCCCGCAACTCATGTTCATCGCATCGGTGCATTGCTGCTGCCAATTAAATCCATTGTTGGCAGATAGAGACAGGTTTCCGTAGCATCGAATATATGGCCATTTTTAAGACTGGCGGAAATTTTAAACCAATCACCGCACATTTTTATATTAATTTCGACACACATGTGTTTTGGAAGCAATTTTTCGAGGAAAAAAATTGCGTATTATAGGCCGTAAAGTTCCGTAGATTTCTTTACAGCGACCAGAATTGTTTTGGAAGAAGACAGACGTCTGTACAACATTTCTACATATTTGAATATTTCGAACATTTGGGCCTCACGTTCCGTTAACAACAAGGTCGTTATAGTTGGACTGCAATACTCGATAGAAGAATGATGGTGACAGTTGTCGGAATTCGGCCATGTCTATTCAAAGGAATGAGTGGGGAGTTTTCCTTAAAATGCTGCCTGCCACAATGCCTCTGGGGGCGCAGAGCAGAAGTTCACGCCTAGCGTCATATGTCCGCCGTCGGCCACACGCTCCAGTATGTGTCACTCTTTCTCAATTCACACTGGTGAGTTTCGATAAGTCTGCAATTATTTTGTCAGGGCGACAGACACAGTGACGGCGGGTTGGCGTAGCACTCTATTGTAGCTCAAATAGGGAATGTTTGTTTCCGTCCGAACAAGCCTTGGAATACCTAACGGTACCGACCGGCCGCCGTGTCATCCTCAGGCACAGGAGTCACTGGGTGCGGATATGGAGGGGCATGTGGACAGCACACCGCTCTCCCGGCCGTATGTCAGTTCACGAGACCGGAGCCGCAAATTCTCATGCAAGTAGCTCCTCAATTTACCTGACAAGGGCTGAGTGCACTTCGCTTGCCAACAGCACTCGACAGACCGGATGGTCACCCATACAAGTGCTAGCCCAACCCGACAGCGCTTAACTTCGTTGATAGACAGGAACCGGTGTCACTACTGCGGCAAGGCCGTTGGCTAAGTAGGAAATAAATAGGTTAAAATCGCTTGCACTATGTCCACGATGTCAAGAACATAATGCTTACGTTGTCTGCTAACTAGCACGAGGTGTGCTCAGTCGAGGGTAATCCATCAAATACGTAAATGGTATGCTGCATTATGCTCTTATTCGAATCTGTATTTGACTCGCAACTGGAGAAATCTCCGCCATAGCTTACTGCATTCGACACTGGTGACACTTTTCTACGAATTTCAATACGTACACGCAATGGCGAATATCTGTTACACTTGCTCGTTTAGGTTGTGGTTCATTCACCGAACGGTTACGGCTCAGCTTGCCAAAACGAATAAACCTCGATATGGCTGTGTCGAGGAACGTGAGACTAGGACGGCGTGTACGTGTGTCGGGCTGCCTATTCCAGATCAAAGCAGGCGCCACGGATGCGGCCGCCGCCTGCGGTCGGGACTCATTTTGCTGAAGCCATAACGCGCCCGCAACAAATGCGCCGTATTACGGGCCGCAAAAACCCCGCAGCCACAGCTGGGAGGATGGCAATGGAGGGGGGGAGCGGGGGGGGGGGGGAATCCAAACACCTGTGAGAGCTGGGCTGCTCTCCGCGGTTGAGGTAAGCTGCCTGCGTGTCGAGCGATCCCCTAGCCAGGCGGACAACGCCCGCTTCCCCTAGCCAAGCGGATGCGCCGTACCTGCTAGACTGAGCATTCTCGTACTCTGAAATAGATTCAGTATAGTTTTCTGTCTTCTTAGTCATTACTACTCCGTAATTCACTCACCTTAGGTACCGACAGATGACGTGGAACAAGTTATCTCCTAGCCGAGCGGTTCTAGGCGCTACAGTCTGGAACCGCGCTACCGCTACGGTCGCAGGTTCGATTCCTGCCTCGGGCATGGATGAGTGTGATGTCCTTAGGTTAGTTAGGTTTAAGTAGTTCTAAGTTCTAGCTGACTGATGACCTTAGAAGTTAAGTCCCATAGTGCTCAGCCATTTGAACCAAGTTATCTCTTGATAATATTCTTTTCGGGTGTGCAGCCGTATCATTACGTCATCTTGACACAGTATTTCAGCCGTCCAACTGGCCGGCATCTTCAGATGAGAGTGCTGGTACACAATCACGCCGGAACTGACTGCTCAGCGCAAGCGGCGGTCCCTATACAGTATAGGCCGCAGAAGGCCCACAATCCGTGCGCGAGAAGGTGCCGTAACTGCCCATTAGTGTAAGTAAAGATACCGCGCCGCCAGTGGTGGAAACAAGCGAAATCGAGATATCGCTATCAAAAATTATTCCGACGATCGAAACACAGACCGTTGTTTTTTAATGTCATAACACCGTTGTCTCTATTAATAACATTATCAGATAAACGAATCTCTATGGATTCTTTTAAAACACAGTCTCAATAGCGAGATGCAGGGGCAACCATTTGTGTCTCGTCATACAGCATTGTATGTCCCTTGGTGAGACAGGGCCCCGCCACTGTACATTTCTCATGCTGAAGCAACCGCGTGTGCCGCTGGTGCTCAACACATCCCTCCTGAATGGTCCGGATTGTCTGACCAACATAAGCCATCCCACAGTAGCAAGAGATCTTGTACACACCGGGCTTCCTCACACCAAAGTCATCCTTAACAGAGCCAAGAAGCGCTCTAATCTTGGCTGGAGGACGAAAAATACTTTTGATATGATATCTTTTCAGAATTCTCCCTATCTTCGAGTAAACGCTCCCAGCAAAAGGTAGAAAAGCCACCGATTTGCAGGTATCTTCTGGTGGTTCAGGTGAAGGTCGGAAGTGGAAAGTGCGACGGATCTGTTTATCTGTATAGCCATTCTGCTTGAACACAACCTTGGGGTGGTCCAATTCTTGTGTCAAGCTTCCTCCGTCTGAAATGGCATAAACTCTTCTCGCCAACGTCCGCAGGACCCCCGTACGCTGGAACGATGGATGACAGCTAGAAGCATGCACGTAACGGTCCGTGTGCGTAGGCTTTCGATCAACACTGTGTCCCAGTGTTTCATCATCCTTTCTGTACACCAGAACATCCAGAAACTGAAGCTTTCTATCACTTTCCACCTCCATGGTAAACTTCATGCTAGGATGCAGGGAATTAAAATGATCTAGGAGGCGGGCAAGAGCTTCTCCCCCACGAGGCCGCACCATAAACGTATCATCGACGTACGTTCAGAAACAGGTTGGTTTTAAAGACGCCGTCTTCAGGGCCATGTCTTCAAAATCCTCCATAAAACGATTGGCGACTATTGGGGACAATGGGCTCCACATAGCCACTCCGTCAGTCTGTTCAAAATATTTGTCATTGAATAAAAAGTACGTCGACGTCAGTACTCATCCAGTTTCTCACCAATTAATTGCAAGGATTCTTCCAAGATCCAAGTATTTAGCACCAGTTGTAGTCCCTCATGTCGGTAAATGTGAACATTACATTCCCAATTCTATGGTGTTTATTCAGAGATTGAAGTCCTTGTCTCTTAGTCCCTGGGATTTGATTGTGAGTTTTGATGTCGAGTCGCTTTTTACCCGGGTTCCTCTGGAAGAACCCTTGCAATTGACGTTTCCAAAACCGATCGCGGTTCTCTGGTTTGGAGCCCAGTGGAAGGTTTAAACCAGAGGCTCAGACGATTCTGCGGAGTGCAAATTTCTCGAGGTTAGAAAATTCCCTCCCTAGGCCCGACAAGACGTCTCCTGAGACGCGACAAGGTAGCAGTAGGCAAAACCTAACAGGGAATGACAATATTAATGTGGTAAAATTAAACTGCAGGAGCGTCTACAGAAAGGTCCCAGAACTGCTCTCATTAATAAACGGTCACAATGCCCACATGGTACTAGGGACGGAAAGTTGGCTGAAGCCAGGTGTAAACAGTAATGAAATTCTAAACTCAGACTGAAATGTATGCCGCAGAGACAGGCTGGACAGAGAATGAGGAGGCGTGTTTATAGCGATAAAGAGTGCAATAGTATCGAAGGAAATTGACGGAGATCCGAAACGTGAAATTATTTGGGTGAAAGTCACGGTTAAAGCAGACTCAAACATGTGTTGGCTGTTATGGCAGAACACCTGAAGGAATATTTGGAAAATATTTCTGGAAGATTTCCCGACCATGTTATAATTTTGGGTGGAGATTTCAACTTATCAGATAGAGACTGGGAGAATCAAACGTTTATAACGGGTGGCAGAGACAAAGAACCCAGTGAAATTTTTTAAGTGCATTATCTGGAAACTACCTTGAGCAGTTACACACAGAACCGACTCGTGGCGATGACATATTAGACCTTCTGGTGACAAACAGACCCGAACTATTTGAAACAGTTATCGCAGAATAGGGAATCAGCGATCATAAGGCGGTAACAGCATCGTTGATTTCAGCCGTAAATAGAAATATTTAAAAAAGGTAGGAAGATTTTTCTGTTTAGCAAAAGCGACAAAAAGCAGATTTCAGAGTACTTGACGTCTCACCGCAAATATTATCTCAAGCACAGATAGTGTTGAGGATCAGTGGACAAAGTTCGAAACCATCGTACAATATGCATTAGATGCGTATGTGCCAAGCAGGATCGTAAGAGATGAAAAAGAGCCACCGTGGTACAACAACCGAGTCAGAAAACTACTACGGAAGCAAAGGGAACTTCACTGTAAACATAAATATATCCAAGCCTCGCAGACAAACAAAAGTTACACGAAGAGAAATGCAGTGTGAGGAGGGCTATGAGAGAGGCGTTCAACGAATTCGAAACTAAAGTTCTATGTACTGACCTGGCAGAAAATCCTAAGAAATTTGGGTCTTACGTTAAAGCGGTAGGTAGATCAAAACAAAATGTCCAGACACTCTGTGACCAAAATGGTACTGAAACAGAGATTGACAGACTAAAGGCCGAAATACTAAATGTCTTTTTCCAAAGGTGTTTCACAGTGGAAGACTGCACTGTAGTTCCTTCTCAAGATTGTCGCACAGATGACAAAATGGTTGATATCGAAATAGATGACAGAGGGATAGAAAAACAATTAAAATCGCTCAAAAGAGGGAAGGCCGCTGGACCTGAAGGGATACCATTTCGATTTTACACAGAGTACGCGAAGGAACTTGCCTCCCTTCTTGCAGTGGTATACCGTAATTCTCTAGAAGAGCGTAGCGTTCCAAAAGATTGGAAAAGGGCACAGGTCATCCCTGTTTTCAAGAAGGGACGTCGAACAGATGTGCAGAACTATAGACCTATATCTCTAACGTCGATTAAAATGACTTTTCTGGAGACGAGATATCTAATCTGTAGGAATCAGCATGGGTTTCGAAAAAGACGATTGTGTGAAACCCAGCTCGCGCTATTCGTCCACGAGACTCAGAGGGCCATAGACACGGGTTCCCAGGTAGATGTCGTGTTTCCAGACTTCCGCAGGGTGTTTGATAGAGTTCCCCACAGTCGTTTAATGAACAAAGTAAGAGCATGTGGACTATCAGACCAATTGTGTGATTGGATTGAAGAGTTCCTAGATAATAGAACGCAGCGTGTCATTCTCAATGGAGAGGAATCTTCTGAAGTAAGAGTGATTTCAGGTGTGCCACAGGGGAGTGTCGTAGGACCGTTGCTATTTACAATATATACGAGGGCTGTCCAGAAAGTAAGTTACGATTGATCGCGAAATGAAAATCACAGTGAAAATCAGAAATGTTTCATTTGTAACAGTTAGCTACACCTTTCAGCTACTTCTCTACGTAGTCGCCGTTCTGACTCAGAAATTTGTCGTAGTGTTGTACCAACTTTCCAATACCCTCATCATAGAAGGCAGCCGCCAGTGCTTTCCGCCAATTCTCTACGCTGGCCTAAAGCTCGTTGTCTGTGCCAAAATGTTTTCTTCGTAGCCAGCGGTTCGTCTGAGCAGGGATGAAAGTCAGTGAGAGACAATTACGAGCTGTACTGTGGGTAACCAAACATTTCCAATTGAAACGATGCAGTAACATCTTGATTGCCCCTGCAGAATGAGGCTGAGAATTGTCTTGAAGAACAAACCGCACAACAGTTATGTATGTTGGTAGCATAGCTGCAGGGAAAATTCTCACCAGGCCCTCGTACTTGGCGGGAGACACTATTTTCTATAACATCTTTACGCGCTCACTAAGAGCTCAGGAATGAAAAGAACGACAAATTCTACCTAGAGTCATACTAGAGACACTGCCCAACACATCTTTGCAATGCTTTATCGGATTTTCATAGTCGTTTCCATTTCGCGACCGATCGTAACTTAATTTCTGGACAGCCCTCGTATAAATGACCTTGTAGCGGATGATGCTGTCGTACATCGAGAGGTTGTAACAATGGAAAATAGTACTGAAATGCAGGAGGATCTGCATCGAATTGACGCATGGTGCAGGGAAAGGCAATTGAATCTCAACGTAGACAAGTGTAATGTGCTGCGAATACATAAGAAGTAAAGATCGCTACAATATAGCAAGTCAGCAACTGGAAGCAGTTAATTCCATAAATTATCTGGGAGTACGCATTAGGAGTGACTTAGAATGGAATGACCGTATAAAATTTATCGTCGGTAAAGCAGATGCCAGACTGAGATTCATTGGAAGAATCCTAAGGAAATGCAGTCCGAAAACAAAGGAAGTAGGTTACACTACACTCGTTCGCCCGCTGCTTGAATACTGCTCAGCGGTGTGGGATCCGTACCAGATAGGGTTGATAGAAGACATAGAGAAGATCCAACGGAGAGCAGCGCGCTTCGTTAAAGGATCTTTTAGTAATCGCGAAAGCGTTACGGAGATGATAGATAAACTCCAGTGGAGAGACGCTCAGTAGGTCGTTACGGGCTTTTGTTAAAGTTTCGAGAATATACCTTCACCGAGGGGTCAGACAGTATGTTGCTCCCTCCTACGTATATCTCGCGAAGAGACCATGAAGATAAAATAGATTAGAGCCCACACAGAGGCATATCGACAATCTTTCTTTCCATGAACAATACAAGACTAGAATGGAAGGGAGAACCGATAGAGGTACTCAAGGTGACCTCCTCCACACACCGTCAGATGGCTTGCGGAGTATGGGTGTAGATGTAGATGCTACAGCTGTGGCGGTTTTAGGACCGTGATTCTTCAGCCAAAGCATTCTAAAAGTATTTGGGGGTGTGCTCAGTTGGACACCTAGACGCTTCGTGTCCTTATGTTGCAGGTGTACTCGTATATCGGTTCAGTCCTGTGTGGCCATGTATTATCGTAAATCAGATATAGATTCCATGAGAAAAAAGTCAGAAATACCGTCTCAGGACGTAAAGCACTATGGGTCTCAACGGCCACAGTAACTGTTAGAAACATCCAGTGGCACTCTCCTACTTTTCTTAACAATACGCATAATGTGTGGGCCACTCATTTTCCGAGGAAAAAGGAACCTTTGAGCGTTAGAATAGCATCTAGAGGACAGTCGAGTGGCTGACAGAAAAAATAAACAGATGACAAGGTCGGGTGTCAATGATCACAGCACTTGTTTACACCATCGGCAGCTTTGTAGATGATTAGAGATGCAAATCTCTGTGGCTGTATGACTAAAGAGTGCATTAGCTGTATTCGTGTTTAGTGTTGTTACCAGGCGTGGTATGGTACACTATGCGATCAAAAGTATCCGGACATCCCCAAAAACATACGTTTTTCATATTAGATGCGTTGTGCTGCCTGCTACTGCCAGGTACTGCAAATCAGTGACCTCAGTAGTCATTAGACATTAGAGCAGAATGGGGCGCTCCGCAAAACTCTCTGAATTCGAACGTGATCAGGTGACTGGGTGTCACTTGTGTCATACGTCTGTACGCGAGATTTTCACACTCCTTAGATCCACTGTTTCTGATGTGATAGTGAAGTGGAAACGTGAAGGGACACGTGAAGCAGAAAAGCGTACAGGCCGACCTCGTCTGTTGACTGATAGAGACTGCCGACGCTTGAAGAGGGTCGTAATGTATAATAGGCGGACATACATCCAGACCATCACACAGGATTTCTAAACTGCATCAGGATCCACTGCAAGTGCTATGACAGGCGGGAGGTGAGAAAAGTCGAGTGGCTGCTCATGAGCCACACATCACCCAAAACGACGTCTCGCTTGGTGTAAGGAGCGTAAACACTGGACGATTGAACAGTGGAAAAACGTTGTATGGAGTGACGAATCACGGTACACAATGTGGAGATCAGATGGCAGGGTGTGGGTATGGGGAATGCCCGGTGAACGTCATCTGTCAGCATGTGTAGTAACAACAGTAAAATTCGGAGTTGGTGGTGTTATGGTGTGGTCGTGTTTTCATGGAGGGGGCTTTGCACTCCTTGTTGCTTGTTGTTTTGCGTGGCACTATCTCAGCACCGGCACACATTGATGTTTTAAGCACCTTCTGGATTCCCACTGTTGAAGAGCAATTCGGGGATGGCGACTGCATCTTTCAGCACGATGGAGCAACTGTTCATAATCCACGCTTGCGGCGGAGTGGTTACACGAAATAACATCCGTGTAATAAACTGGCCTGTACAGAGTCCTGACCTGAATCCTACAGAGCACCTTCGGGATGTTTTGGAACGCCGACTTCGTGTTAGACCTAATCGACCGACATCAATACCTCTCCTCAGTGCAGCAATCCGTGAAGAATGGGCTGCCATTCCCCGAGAAACCTGCGAGCACCTGATTGAACGTATCCCGCTAGAGTGGAAGCTGTCATCGAGGCTAATGGTGGGCCAAAACCATATTGGAGTCCAGCATTACCGATAGAGGGCGCCCCAACATGGAAGTCATTTTCAGCCAGTTGTCCGGATACTTTTGATCACATAGCGTATGTGAGGGGGGTGAAAAGCGTCAAACATTGACTGATTACTGTAAAGGTCACTGTGATGCCATGTAATCGTGTGCGACAGCGTTATCAGCTCCCACAGAGCTTGAAAGTGGCCTCATTCTGGGTCTCCATTTGACTGGCTGGTTGAATAGTGTAATATCCAGATATGTAAGGTATTATGATGTGGCGATGGCCTAATGTTGGACTGTGTGGGAGCGTTCGCCGTTATGGTTATGGTCAACACCCTTCGATGACCACAAGCACATCGTAACTACATCAATGCCTGCAATATTTTGTCATCCCAGGTCATTGGTCAATGCCTAACAGCTACCGCACAAGGGGTCTTCCCGTCCGATGTGTAGAGTGCTGTTAACACTGCAACACAAATGACGGCTGACGAAATGGTTCCATGACCGGCAAGCATTGACTTCTGAGTAATGCCACTTCATACGGAGCAAAGAATCATGGTTATGCATTAGCACAGATAACCAACGTCGCCGAATAGGGCGGCGACCTGGGCAGACATTCTATTCTTCTACTGTTGTGGAGGGAAGCAGCGATAATACTCCTGGCATCATGGTGTGGGGAACCGCGACTGGCACTGACTGAAAGAACTGTGGTGCAAAAATACCTCAGTCACTTGGCACCATCACGTGTTACTTCTCATGTGACAGTATTTGTGATGCCGTTTTTCTACATGAGAATGCTCGTACACACAAGGTACACGTATCTGTGAACTGCCTGCATGATGTTGAGGTACACGTATGGCCAGCAGGGCACCCAGATTTGTCCCTGATAGAACATCTCTGACGTCAACTGAATCCCAGTATTAGTATCTAGGATATAGCAAAATCTCCTTCTGTGTGACTTGCGTTTGCTAACAGAAGCAGAAAAATTGTTGAATGCATAGTGAAAGAAAAATAATGTAATAATTTAGAAAATCAGACAGGCCTGCAATTTTAGGATCGTTATTTCCTGGTGCCATATTTCATGATTATGGTTAGTTTTACGATATAGGAAAAAAAAAATCTGTCTCGCATTAGATCGGTATGCAAGAGGCAGAGGGCTTCCCTGAAGAGCTGACCCGGATAAAACTATTATTCCTTTTATGTTTTGACTGTGAAATCTCATCTTGAAAAGGGTGACAATTACACTCGCTTAATTTTTACGTATCGCGCAGCGGCAATTCTGACACCGTGTAAGCCGCCAAGAATTAACCCATTATCACTTACCTCCTGTTACAGCCTCAAAGAACTGCTGAACTCCTTCGCCTTCTCTACAGTAAAAGGTACCATGGGACAATAATAATTATGTACACCGAGTTCTTCACTTGAATCGTTATTATTAACTATCGAACGGACATATTCCTATCTGCCCAAACTCTACTCAGCGCTGAAAAAGTAAAGATACCAGAAAGTGACAAAACAAGATAAACTTTCACACATCTACTTTATTTATATAAAGATCACAAAATGCTATCTGGAACTGAATTCATTCATTGTTAGCTCTTCACTGCTCCTTGTTTGAAGTCTGTGCAGTTCACACTCACACGGCTGAGCCCAAGAATTCCCTTCACAAAACTTTTGTTACATACTGTCTTTCACTAGTACACAGCGTTCTCGGATATTCAGAAATCTTAGTATTTATTGTTGCTTTGAGGTTCAGTGACCTCATTCGTTCACATACCAGTTTTTACAGGTGGTCTTACATTATGTTCCTTCAACTATAAAAACTTTCACAAAAATTGTCTTTACACACAAAAAAATCATTCTAACGTATTTTATACAGCCACACTTCAATAACACAATAAAACAAATCTCTTTCATTAAAACACATACACTTCCTCTTACCTTAAACGGAAACATGAAGAAAGATACAGGATTCCTACACAGGTACATTTTCTCTTCGGGTGACTTATTGGATTTTTAAAGTCGTAGGATGAATCAGGAATGGGTCGAATAATTGGACTGTCCTTTGATCCATTCGTGATAAGGCTTTCAAAGGGTAGATTTTTTGTACCGGCGACTCCCCATTGTACTCCATGGGTGCATACGCAATGATCAGCGCTGCAACTGGTCTTCTTATCCACCACAGTAGAGCGGTGCGACATACCTTATAACTATACGTGTGTTACGAGCTTGGGTTGCCGAACGCTTTTTTTCATTATGGTTTTACACGCACCTGGCTCCGCCACACCCAGAGTAGAGTAGCAAGGTTCTTGAAGAAGTCGAGAGTCCCTTCCTAAGTACTAGATCCCGGTAAGTAACACAGCTTACTGTTTATTTGCTTGCACACTATCTTTAGATACTTTTACTGTCCACCGTTGGAAGTCAGGAACAACTTTTCTTCCACAACGGAAACAAAACTCCCTTAAACCACAGTTTTCACTTCACTATATTTGCGCTACTCGAATATAGTCACTCAGTTTCAAGTCATTTTTTAATATAACTTTATAACAATCTTTCATCATATCGTCCTATCTCATGAGCGCAATCCGTACTTATTTGAGAACATCATCAGCCGCACAGGCATTTATTTACAATTTATTGTTTGTCAGACGGTTATTTGAGGTATTGCTTCCTCTCACTGTTATTCGGGATGTAAGCAACAACGGGTTTCATGAGACTGCCTTGTGCTTCCAGCAAATCGTATGTATACGCGGATCGCCTGGATAGCACGCCTTGTTAAGTTGCAGTACTTATTTTCCTCATCGTAAATGGTTTACTTGATTGTTTTGTTACTTTCGCATCAAAATTTCGGAGCACCGTCAAGCGTTCAGAAACGTCCGATATTTCGGACGTTTGTACCAAGTTTATTGTTGGGGGGTGGAGGCGTGGGGGGGAAGCGAGTGAGAGGGAGAATTTCATTTCCTCGAGACGCAGAACGCAACTTCGCGGTAATTACCAACCGATAGTTTCAAATCTCAACAGCAACACTTAAAATAATAAAAATATATACAACCGACTAATCTAAAATAGAGAAGATTATTTAACTTTTCTTTCCTTTTTAGTTAGTGACATCAACACATAGGTTTACATGTAAGTGTGTATCGTTTGTTATTCTTTTACTAGGTTCACCGTATTACCTGATTTGTTTGTATCTGTAATGTTTGTGGTTCGTATTCATTTCATTGCGTCCTTTACTCAACTTTATGATAACTTGCCATCTGCGGATTGCTGGGTACGTCTTCAATTATTTGATGGACGTGTTCCAGTCACTGTTCTCCCCTGTACTTTTTACCCTCTCCGGCTCCCTCTAGTACGATGGAAGTTATTCCCCGGCGTGTTAACACATGTCCTGTCATCTTCTCCCAACTTCTTGTCAGTGTTTTCCATATAGCCATTTCCTTGCAGATTCTGCGAAGAACCTCCTCATTTCTTACCTATTAAATAAAAATAACCTGTGCTATATATGAGCTATTGACATCGTGCTACATATATTTATGTCTTCTCATTCGTTTCTGTGCTTCTGTCAGAGCACCAGTGTATGCTAAAAAAAGTTCTTCGCTGGTTCTTCTCATGTGATCTGTACTTCTACTCTTCTGTAGGTTCAAAAAATTAGCCCTTATTGGCGTAAAGAGTAATACTACCATTGAAAGTTGCATGGATTACTTATATTTGTGCCAAGACAAAGAAAAATTTACATGTGCCCATTACTCTGTTCCATTCCTTAATTTTTTGTCACATCCTTCGTCCACTCGTCTCATCAATGTGTAGTAAAATACCTTCCGAGGTCCGTAGATTCCTTATTCCTTTATTACTTAATGTAATCTATAGTGATCAATATACTATCTTGCCTGACATCTGCAACTACATTGCCTCCCTTCTTATCTGCTAGCCACAAATATAGCCTAGCCCATTTTCCTTTTTATAATTCAGCGTCATTTGCTTCATAAGTCAACTGGTTTTTGTTTTACTTAAGTACTGTGTAAATATAGAATAGCACCTGTATGTTTGCGTTGTGATTTTGTTTTTAATATTGCGCTCTGATCTATAGTGTTACTTTCTCCTTACTGTTTTTTGATTTTAGTATTACCAACACAACACTGTCTCCGCTATTAGTTTTCCTTAGGTTTTCTACTAGAAGTACTTCTTCAGGTCACGATATCCGTACAAACCTTTTATCTTCCCGCTCTGTGGGTATGCAAGTAAATAGCTTTCATCATGCGGTTTTCGCCCAATGTGAAAATGACCGGTTTACAACAGTTGTCATTTCTTATTTTTCTTTTGTAACAATGGTGGTTCACAGTGGGTCTTTATCAGTACATTTTCCTCAAGAGAGAATAATTTTAGTTCGACGCATTTGCAATCGCCGAACGAGTATTATCTGTGACCTCGATTATATTCATTGCTGGATTTTGATATTCCCAGTGCGGCTCCCCATTCGCATTCTGGGCCGAATTCGATTTTTGATAAGTATTTCCTCCCCCATTAAGTTGTGGCCGGCTTCTCTGCTGGTATTACCACAGTGGATTCTGAAAATTCCTATTCGTATTGTAGTGACTATTTGGTGGTGGTCCCCACTGATAATTCCAGTTGCCGTTAACGTAGTTCGAATAATTAGGGTGACACCTGTCATCATTCCTGCGTCTCCTTTTATGATTCTGAGAGCTGCCGCTGGCCGGGCAGGAAATGATTTCGGCGCAGCCTTCTGTGTGTCAACACATCGGGACGCGCATTAGATGTTCGCCCTTGATTGTTGCCGTTATACTTCGTCCTGGTGGGTGTAGGTTGTCTTCTGCCCCACAATTACGGTACACATTCTGGTTATTATTGTTATTACTAGCTTTCATATCTTCGATTAATAGGACAACAGAATAGTGGACCGATAAAAAGTATTCTAAGTTAGTTTCTGGGGCTCTACCAGTTTTCGCTAATGTTAAATGGAAGTTTTCCTTTCAAAATGTGAAGAACTTCACTAAGATCCACGAGTTCATCCCAGAAACGAGCCTAATTTATGTTCCTCTCGAAAAACGTTCCCTGCTGATGTTGTATGGCTCCTAAATAATTATTTTCTTAAACTTTCCTGCATATAGAACGACCAATATTTCGCAAGAAGTGCATTTTCAAATTCTGCGAATGTTTGACGGCTCTCTGCCGTCTCGTCTTTTCAAAGTATGGCCTCACCTCCTATGGAACTTAATACATACTGGATCTTTTGTTGTTCAGACTAAGCTATTGGCAATAGGCTTCTAAAAGCTGTTACGAAAATAACTGGATTAGCAGATTTCTTTTCTGGGTTGAACACCTGCAATCTTCGGTTATTGAGAAGGCTTTCTTCTGGTATAAATTATGAAAGTGTGGCTACTGCCACCAAATTTCGTGTAACAGCCTTTTGTGCTACTATGTTTGTGGTGTCACCGCCAGACACCACACTTGCTAGGTGGTAGCCTTTTTAATCGGCCGCGGTCCGCTAGTATACGTCGGACCCGCGTGTCGCCACTATCAGTGATAGTAGACCGAGCGCCGCCACACGGCAGGTCTAGAGAGACTTACTAGCACTCGCCCCAGTTGTGCAACCGACGTTGCTAGCCATGGTTCACTGAGAATTACGCTCTCAATTGCCGAGACGATAGTTAGCATAGCCTTCAGCTAAGTCAATTGCTACGACCTAGCAAGGCGCCAATTATCCTTTGCTATGTATCTAATGAAGCATGTACAGTAACAAGATCAATGTTCACCAATTGTGGATTAAAGTTAAGTATTCCAGCAGCTGCGTACTTTTCTTTATAGCATTCATTACGTATCCTGTTTCAGACCTCACGCCAGCCTGCGTGAGTTTAAGCGCGTGCCTCTTTCGGTTACCCGTCACTGTGGATTGGCTGTCTTGCCAGTCCACAACAATGTTTGTGCTAGTTGCTGTTCCTTGTGCAGACACATTTGGATGAGAAACTGGGCTATGACATTAATCACTTTTCTTACCAGTACAGCTACTACCATTCCTTGCTTTCTCCTTAATGTTATTCCATTCGTCTTCTAATTTCTCCAGTTGTGTACCTATTTGTGTTTGCACATGTTCCTTCAACCTAGGTAAGGTCTGTGGACCTAACTTAGATTGTTTCCTTAATTCTGACATATTCTGCTCTGTTCCCATATCGGTAGTCGTTTGCTCAACAGCCTTTTGAAGCTCTGTCTCTAGGCTGTTAGCAATTTAAGTCTCGTTCTCTCGTGCAAAAAATTCATCACCTTCTTTTCCCTGTTGAACTATGGACTGTAGTGTTGCGAGTTCTAACAACATTATATCAAAACCATTTGTTAGTTTTTTAATCTGTTCTGGCATTTCTTTTACTGTAAGTTTCATTGTTGAAAAGTCATTCGTTACCCTCTGTCGCTCAGCGACGAGATTCGCAACGACTGTTTTCAAACTGTTCCGCATCTGAACAAAATTACTAACATCGTTAGTCTAAGCCTCTAATCTTGCTCAAGTTTTGTCAAGTGATTGTTTTCGTCAAATATTTTATCGAGTCTTTGTTTGTTTGCACTAAGTTTTTGATTGAATAAAGCTTCTGTTCTTTTATATAGGTACAAAAAGGGTCAGGTGTGGGGTTTGCTACTTCGGAACTACACTCCTGGAAATGGAAAAAAGAACACATTGACACCGGTGTGTCAGACCCACCATACTTGCTCCGGACACTGCGAGAGGGCTGTACAAGCAATGATCACACGCACGGCACAGCGGACACACCAGGAACCGCGGTGTTGGCCGTCGAATGGCGCTAGCTGCGCAGCATTTGTGCACCGCCGCCGTCAGTGTCAACCAGTTTGCCGTGGCATACGGAGCTCCATCGCAGTCTTTAACACTGGTAGCATGCCGCAACAGCGTGGACGTGAACCGTATGTGCAGTTGACACACTTTGAGCGAGGGCGTATAGTAGGCATGCGGGAGGCCGGGTGGACGTACCGCCGAATTGCTCAACACGTGGGGCGTGAGGTCTCCACAGTACATCGATGTTGTCGCCAGTGGTCGGCGGAAGGTGCACGTGCCCGTCGACCTGGGACCGGACCGCAGCGACGCACGGATGCACGCAAAGACCGTAGGATCCTACGCAGTGCTGTAGGGGACCGCACCGTCACTTCCCAGCAAATTAGGGACACTGTTGCTCCTGGGGTATCGGCGAGGACCATTCGCAACCGTCTCCATGAAGCTGGGCTACGGTCCCGCACACCGTTAGGCCGTCTTCCGCTCACGCCCCAACATCGTGCAGCCCGCCTCCAGTGGTGTCGCGACAGGCGTGAATGGAGGGACGAATGGAGACGTGTCGTCTTCAGCGATGAGAGTCGCTTCTGCCTTGGTGCCAATGATGGTCGTATGCGTGTTTGGTGCCGTGCAGGTGAGCGCCACAATCAGGACTGCATACGACCGAGGCACACAGGGCCAACACCCGGCATCATGGTGTGGGGAGCGATCTCCTACACTGGCCGTACACCACTGGTGATCGTCGAGGGGACACTGAATAGTGTACGGTACATCCAAACCGTCATCGAACCCATCGTTCTACCATTCCTAGACCGGCAAGGGAACTTGCTGTTCCAACAGGACAATGCACGTCCGCATGTATCCCGTGCCACCCAACGTGCTCTAGAAGGTGTAAGTCAACTACCCTGGCCAGCAAGATCTCCGGATCTGTCCCCCATTGAGCATGTTTGGGACTGGATGAAGCGTCGTCTCACGCGGTCTGCACGTCCAGCACGAACGCTGGTCCAACTGAGGCGCCAGGTGGAAATGGCATGGCAAGTCGTTCCACAGGACTACATCCAGCATCTCTACGATCGTCTCCATGGGAGAATAGCAGCCTGCATTGCTGCGAAAGGTGGATATACACTGTACTAGTGCCGACATTGTGCTTGCTCTGTTGCCTGTGTCTATGTGCCTGTGGTTCTGTCAGTGTGATCATGTGATGTATCTGACCCCAGGAATGTGTCAATAAAGTTTCCCCTTCCTGGGACAATGAATTCACGGTGTTCTTATTTCAATTTCCAGGAGTGTAGTATTGCTCACCGGCTGTGACGTTGCTTCACTTGATGGAGCGGCAACATCTCTGCCGTTCCCCTGAACACTTTTTACATGTCTCGGGCACAGTATCAAGAGCGTTCTCTTTCTCTGAACTTTCCATGGTTTTAAACATAACAACGCGTCTGAAGTTCCGAAATTAAGTAACCTTCTGTTTCTTGTTCGTCTTAATGTTAACTACGTAACCAGACGACGCTACTGAAAAATGTTTCTTTGCAAAACAATTGCGTCAAGCTAAGTGTGTTTATGCGGTTCTGCAAGAATGTTTTCTCCATCTTGTGAAACATTTACGCAATGAAAAACTACTATAAAAATAATAAATTTTGGTACTACTAGTGAGCCGGCCGCTGGTGGCCGAGCGGTTCTGGGCGCTACAGCCTGGAACCGCGCGACCGCTACGGTCGCAGGTTCAAATCCTGCCTCGGGCATGGATGTGTGTCATGTCCTTGGTTAGTTAGATTTAAGTATTTCTAACTTCTAGGGGACTGATGACTTTAGCAGTTAAGTCCCATAGTGCTCAGAGCCATTTGAACCATTTACTACTATTGCAGAAACGAAATTCTATGAGTAGCACAGAGTGGGTCTCAGAATTTTGAAAATCATTTCCAACAACTGTAGCTTGCTCGGCGTCATGCACTTATTTGCATCTAGCGTGACACAAAGAAACATTTATGTAATAATAGTGTTCCTGCTTTGTACATGATAAATACGTGAATGATAATTATGTACATATTTGCGACATTGTAACCTCCCCAGAGAAATTTGTAAGGACAATAATTAAATGTTAACGAGAATAGAACCTAGTGTAACCTCCCAGCAAATAAAATAATTTGTGGACAAAGACAATTAAATGATAAATAGCAATCTGAGCCAAGTGTAGGCTCCCCACAAAAATGAAAGTCAATTCAATAAAAAATGAAATCTCAGTGACAATGAAAACGCAAATAGACCGAAATGTCGAACTTAGGCCCTGTTCACTAATTAAACTGAAATTCTTACCTCAGTAAAACTGCATGTCTAAATTCTGCTCTTATTCTTCGCCATAGCTTGGAGGAAATGCATCGCAAAGTGAATTTTTTCTTTAAGGAAATGCATGGGAAATGTTCTTTCATTTCGAATGATGGTTTTCTTAAAAAATTGCTTTGAAAACAAAATTATTATTGGGGAAATTCTTGAACAAATTAATTACACTTAAGATGCATTACATTATCAGATGAGCGCAATGCTGCTTCATTACCTTATTTAAAAAATATACCTCGTCCTGAATCTTGACCAGAGTCCCATGTCGACGCCCGCCGACTCCTCACACACAACTCCGACTGTCTCTCGCGCGCAACTAGCACTGACGAACTACAGGGTGTTTCAAAAATGACCGGTATATTTGAAACGGCAATAAAAACTAAACGAGCAGCGATAGAAATACACCATTTGTTGCAATATGCTTGGGACAACAGTACATTTTCAGGCGGACAAACTTTCGAAATTACAGTAATTACGATTTTCAACAACAGATGGCGCTGCAAGTGATGTGAAAGATATAGAAGACAACGCAGTCTGTGGGTGCACCATTCTGTACGTCGTCTTTCTGCTGTAAGCGTGTGCTGTTCACAACGTGCAAGTGTGCTGTAGACAACATGGTTTATTCCTTAGAACAGAGGATTTTTCTGGTGTTGGAATTCCACTGCCTAGAACACAGTGTTTTTGCAACAAGACGAAGTTTTCAACGGAGGTTTAATGTAACCAAAGGACCGAAAAGCGATACAATAAAGGATCTGTTTGAAAAATTTCAACGGACTGGGAACGTGACGGATGAACGTGCTGGAAAGGTAGGGCGACCGCGTATGGCAACCACAGAGGGCAACGCCCAGCTAGTGCAGCAGGTGATCCAACAGCGGCCTCGGGTTTCCGTTCGCCGTGTTGCAGCTGCGGTCCAAATGACGCCAACGTCCACGTATCGTCTCATGCGCCAGAGTTTACACCTCTATCCATACAAAATTCAAACGCGGCAACCCCTCAGCGCCGCTACCATTGCTGCACGAGAGACATTCGCTAACGATATAGTGCACAGGATTGATGACGGCGATATGCATGTGGGCAGCATTTGGTTTACTGACGAAGCTTATTTTTACCTGGACGGCTTCCTCAATAAACAGAACTGGCGCATATGGGGAACCGAAAAGCCCCATGTTGCAGTCCCATCGTCCCTGCATCCTCAAAAAGTACTGGTCTGGGCCGCCATTTCTTCCAAAAGAATCATTGGCCCATTTTTCAGATCCGAAACGATTACTGCATCACGCTATCTGGACATTCTTCGTGAATTTGTGGCGGTACAAACTGCCTTAGACGACACTGCGAACACCTCGTGGTTTATGCAAGATGGTGCCCGGCCACATGGCACGGCCGACATCTTTAATTTCCTAAATGAATATTTCGATGATCGTGTGATTGCTTTGGGCTATCCGAAACATACAGGAGGCGGCGTGGATTGGCCTCCCTATTCGCCAGACATGAACCCCTGTGACTTCTTTCTGTGGGGACACTTGAAAGACCAGGTGTACCGCCAGAATCCAGAAACAATTGAACAGCTGAAGCAGTACATCTCATCTGCATGTGAAGCCATTCCGCCAGACACGTTGTCAAAGGTTTCGGGTAATTTCATTCGGAGACTACGCCATATTATTGCTACGCATGGTGCATATGTGGAAAATATCGTACTATAGAGTTTCCCAGACCGCAGCGCCATCTGTTGTTGAAAATTGTAACTACGGTAATTTCGAAAGTTTGTCTGCCTGAAAATGTACTGTTGTCCCAAGCATATTGCAACAAACGGTGTATTTCTATCGCTGCTCGTTTAGTTTTTATTGCCGTTTCAAATATACCGGTCATTTTTGAAACACCCTGTACATGCTCTCACGACCCGCTACGTACAACAACTCTCTCGCAACTGTACTAGACTACTACTGCCGACAGACTGCTGCTCACAACTCTCGCGCGGTCAAGCGCAGACTAGCCACGATAAATAACCCTCTGGTCAAAGGTTCTGTCATGCGTCGCCATCGCTGCATACGTGTTTCAACATGTAAACGGTCGCCAGTGTAAAGTCTCCTTCCGTGTGACCTGCGTTTACTAACGGGGCAAGAAAAATTGGTAACTGCTTAGTGAGAGAAAAATAACAATTTAGAAAATCCGATACGCCCGCAATTCGAGGATGATTTCGCTGGAATAGTTAGTTGCAGCACACAAAAGGGATTTTCATTATCGAAAGAGGTAAGAACATATTTGATATAATCAGATGTCTTGGAAAATCGTAAAAGATCCAAATTAGTGATATAATTATTATTTTCTCACTGGATGTGTAAATACGAGGGCGAGCTGAAAAGTAATGCCCCCAAACTATTTATATGAAAACTCTTAATGAGTTTTAAATAAAAAGAACGTCATAAGCATTATACATCTTTATGCCTCATGTTTACATTTCTAAATATAGTCGCCTTGGCGACGAAGATATTTCTCCCAACGAGAGGCCAGTTTATTGATAACGTCATTGTAGAATGTTTGACTTTGATGACGGAACCACAACCTGACCTCTGCTGGCACCGCTTCATCACTATCAAACTGAAGCCCTTGGAGATGTGCTTTAAATTCTCGAAACAGATGAAAATAGGATGGAGACATGTCGGAACTTTCTACTGGATAATCCATGACAGTGAACCCAAGGCGTTCGATTGTTGTACAAGTCGTAGCGCTCGTGTATGGTCTAGCATTACCATGCTGAAAATGACGGTGCTCCATATGTGAACGAACTCTTTGAATTCCTGCTTTCAGTTTTCTAAGAATCTGGCAGTAGCTTTCTCTGTTTATGGTGGTGTCTTTCGGCGAGAATTCCAAATGCATGACACCTTGAACATCCTAGAACACTGTGTGCGTGGCTTTGTCTGCTTTTTTGACGACAGCGATCCTGTTTGAGGGAACTCCAATGATGCTCTGTTATTTTAGGGGCCAAAGCGAACCCAGCTTTCACAATCTGTCACAATGTTGTTAAGAAACCTATTACCCTCTCCCTTATAATGCAAACGAAATTGCTGATACATATCCAATGCCTTCTATTTCATGTTAGGAGTGAGCATGCGAGGTACCCATAGTGCACGCAGTTTCCTGTACTGTAGTTCTGCAAAGATGGCCTGTACACGCTCTCGTGATATGTCACAATTACCTGAGAGCCGTGGCTGTATTATTCGGTGATTGGTAAGTCCATCAATCCGATCCCGATGAGTCTCATCGGTTGCCTTACGCGTTCGTTAATTCATAGATGTTGACGTTAGCACCACCATATCATTCATTACGAGTACGAACAACCCAACGTCGCCCATTACGTATGTCAATACTATCACTACCGTACACAGCTTCATCATTTTAAGGATTCCAATGAAGGCACGTTTCCTGTGGCTAGAAACTCTATTGCAGCATACTGTTTCTCACGCGCCGACATACTTACGTTACACCCCAGCATGTTGCACACTACGATTCGGAGCCCACTAGCGGCAAACGGTTGCAATTTACGCTCGTGAAGAAGAGAAAGTCGACAGAGTAACATGCACACAACATGTCTGCGTAATACCTCAAACGACACTGACAAGGGAACGTCCCCATCGCGCCCACCTCAGATTTAGTTATAATTTGACGCAGTGGATAGGCCTTGAAAAACTGAACACAGATCAGTCGAGAAAACAGGAAGAAGTTGTATGAAAAAATAAGCAAAATATACAAACTGTATAATCCATGGACAACATATGCAGCATCAAGGATGACGTGAGCACAAGAGCGCCGTGGTCGCGTGGTTAGCGTGAGCAGCTGCGGAGCCAGAGGTCTTTGGTTCAAGTCTTCCCTCGAGCGAAAGTTCAGTTACTTTATTTTTGCAAAGTTATGATCTGTCCGTTCGTTCATTGACGTCTCTGTTCACTGTAATAAGTTTAGTGTCTGTGTTTTGCGACCGCACCGCAGAACCGTGCGATTAGTAGACGAAAGGACGTTCCTCTCCAATGGGAACCGAAAACATTCGATCGCAAGATCATAGGTCAACCGATTCCTCCACAGGAAAACACATCTGATATATTATGTACGACACTGGTGACGGCATGTGCGTTACATGACAGGAATATGTTGTCGACCCACCTAACTTGCACACTTGGCGAATGGGTACAAAGATTCTTCTACCTTGCCCGATTTAGGTTTTCTTGTGGATGTGATAATCACTTCCAAAAAAGTGATGAAAACATAAGAGTGTGTCACATAAACTGCAACAAATGAATGCAACAGTTTCACAGTCTCACAGTTTTCTCTGTGCTCTGTCAAAACATATGTTTTTGACGTTTTCAAATTTTTCCGTGTGTAGACCGTCAAATCCTGTATATGTCCAAGCAAATCTGAACATGTCCTGGAATTTTGGAGAGCGAAGTTCATTATGTGTGGGTGCCTGAACTCCGGTAATTGTCTGAAAATAAAAAATTAAACTTTTCAGTCGAGGGAAGACTTGAAACTAGGACCTCTAGTTCCGCAGCTGCTCACGCTAACCATGGGACCACGGCGTTCCTGAGCCCTCATTATCCTAAATGTTGCCTATCTTGCGTAGGGACTACTCAGTTTGTATATTTTGCTTATTTTTTCATAGTTCCACACAATTTCTTCCTGTTTTCTCTATTGATCTGTGTTCAGTTTTTCAAGGCCTATCCACTGCGCTAACTTACAACTAAATCTGAGAGGGGTGCGATGGGGAGGTTCCCTTGTGAGAACAGAACAAAAAATTCCGGGGCATTGCGTTTCAGTACTCCCTCCTTGTTCTCAGTGACGAAGCTCTTTCCGAATGTAAACTTTTTCAATTTTGAGGTGGTACGTAAAGTAATTAGGGTAGGTCTGGCGAATTATGAAAGATGTATATCTTGCCGCGTTGGCGGCTGGATAAGAGTATCATTACACGTGTCTCCTTGTTGGACGTCTTCCGCAGCATCAGATACCGCCGGCGTCCTCTGGCCGCAGACAGATGTGTTCGGTTCCCAGATGGATTATGGAGTCGGAGCACGACTTGTAAGCGGCTAGTGCGTCGTGTAACTGGCGACGGACGTGGCAGTCGCATGAATAAGCTAGCGGCGAGCCTGCACCTCACTGGAAGGCGAACCGCGCTGCGGCGGCAAAGTGGCAGTCCGCTCCAGTCCACTCCAGCTGCAGGCTATCTCTGCGGCCATCTCCACGCCTCGCACCGGCAGGTGCCGCACGAGCGCGCGCCGTCTGCGGGCGGGGGCGTCATTTGCTACCGGACGTGTGAGTATGGCGCTACAAAGGGACGCCATGCTTACCTCAACTTACCCTTTCGGACGGCATGAAACCACCGTTGCAGGATGTCGACTTCATATGTTCGTCATTGTTGCCAAGCACCACGATCCAACACAGAGTAAATCGAAGATTCGACTCTTGGACCACATCTTCATTTGTTACTTATTCATTGACTGTTCATACCCACATACGTAGCTAAAGAAATAAATGTAAGAAACGGAAACTGGAAGTTTCTGCTTTCAGTGATGGTTCAGTTGGTCTAATAGGCTCGCAAGGCAGCTACTTCGCTTCCATTTCTTTAAAGCTTTCACTTACGAAATGAAGATGTGATTTGCTTCTATAAATGTTTTATGTTTAAAGTCGACAAGCAATTTATTTAGTACAACAAGCCAATGCCGACAAATTGGGTACCTTCCACTACCATTTTACTCCCATATTGCAGCAAGATTTAAATTTTTATATGTTAGCAAAGAAGCTAGAATTACATTTCCTTATAAACGTGAAAGACTTTTAATGTTGCAAAACAACAAAATTTTAATGTTATGACGAATAATATTGGTGTGGAATTTAGGAAAAACTAAGTCCTTCACTTACCAAGTTTTATTTCTTTTAGAATAAGAAGATTTCATTTTCAAGCTGCAATTGGCGGACAGTGCCGGTCCAAGAAGAAGAAGAAGAAGAAGAAAAGACTGAGGGCGGAAGAAAGGGGTGAAGGGGAAAAACAAGCTACAAAATTTTAAAGAAATGGGAATAAAGCAAAAATTGTAACGCAGAAACGGTTGCTAGTGCTCTTTTGTGCCACAGCGCTCGATGTAGAGGTAGCTGGTTCAAATCGAGGTGGCGGAAAAAACAATTCACCGCCGGTACTTACCGAATGAGGGGAGTGGTAGCGAACCATTGCTGAACATCGGTCTTGCAGTAATGTTTTGGGAAAAATTTCGAGATACTGGGTAACGCCTCATGGAGGGTAGTCATGTAAAACTGCCTTCCGCCCCTTGGTGCTTTCTGAGAGCATAATCCACCCTCACAAGGTTTTACATTCTCCCTTATCTCTGTCATGTCACTAAACCGTACACGCACTCATCACTGTCACCTACATGGAACAGATACATCTGAGACATGAAGCAGTCCGTGCAGAAATGCTGTCATTTTCCGGAAGGAATGAGTACGTTTGGTGTCCGAGTCAATAAAGTCATAGCTCTTTAATTTTATGTATTAAAATACTTAAACTAGCATGTAATGTTGTTTTTTCTCTTCACGTCAGTGGTACTGTTATATTAACGGATTTGTTTTCCTTATTATTAGTATTACTAACCATTCCAAGATCGTTTCATGATCATGGAACACGTTTCTCCTACAGGTGAATTACATTACTTATCTGTTAAAATAGTATGCTGTAGGCCTCCATCTGATGAACGAAAGTATATGCCTATGGATCGTACCAGAGCAGAAAACTTTAAAGTTTCTCGACGAACTAAACGTTCAATGAAATTAATCTCGATGTAGCTGGTCATCGCAAATTTCATCCCGCGGTGCTTCGGTTGAACTTCTGCGTATCACCTTCAGGTGAGCCGTAAGTCTTCGATGGTTCACCTGAAGATGACTCGCAGATGTCCAGTCTGTATATCGTGGAGGGAAGTTTACGACGGGCGGCTGTAATTCGAATCTCTTCGAAGACGTACCAAAATATTAATTCCGAGGGAGTGCCTTAAAAACACAGACAGGACAGCAGTTCTCTTCTTGGCGTAGCGTTTGGCAATGCAGGAGCTGTCAGAACTGAAAATGGTTAAAATGGCTCTAACCACTATGGGACTTAACATCTGAGCTCATCACTCCCTTGGACTTAGAACTAACTAACCTAAGGACATCATTCACATCCATGCCCGAGGCAGGATTCGAACCTGCGACCGTAGCAGCAGCGCTTTTTCGGACTGAACGGCCTAGAACTGCTCAGCCACAGCGGCCGGCCGAGTCGGAACTGAAATGGTTCAAGTCCAAAAGTATTAAAAAAAGTTATTTTTTCTTAATACTACTTCTTAGTGGTGTATATTTACAGAGACATAGTGAACCGAGTCCCTACTATTGATATTTCCTAACAGATGGCAGCAGTAGTCTTGATCCCTCAAAACTTCTCATAAGATTTCCATGCTAAAATGGATCAGATCCAAAATCTTAGCACGTGGGATTTTGATTGTTGACTTGTCGGCAGGTGTTGCTTGTTAAAACTTTCAAGCAATGGAATCAGATGAATGTGTGGAACTTTCTGATTCGTTCTCTAACAATGTGCCTTCACAAAACGAATCAGCTGCTACAGAATTGAAAGGAAAGAATCACAAAATTTCAAATTATAACAAAAAGTTTCTGAGTTCATTTTGATTTATTTCATGTTTTATTTTTAATATTTTTATGGTCATTTTTCGCCAATTCTGAAATTTGTGATTTTGTATACAAAACCTAACGACAAAAAGGATAATCATACATTACTATTCTTTCTAGATCGATTCAGGCCAGGTGCAACTAGGCGCAGCTTAGTCTTCGTTAGTTCCTGGACCAAGTAGGCCTATTCAAGAAGACGAGCAAACAGAGAAAGAAAACAGAAAGAAAGAAAGAAAAATGAAGACGCCTGGAAAAAAAGTAAAAGGCGAATTTTAAGGAAGTTTGGACTCGCTTACAATTCACTAAAAGACAAGAAAATTTCAAAAAAGTACTTTAAAGATTCACCTCGTCACTAAAAAATGAATTATGACCAAAAATTATAGAATAATGAAAAAAGTGCACATTAGAATGATTTTGGAATTTAGGAGATTACAGCAAACGAAATGTGTATGTTAACGCTTGAGTTACGAGTCGCAGAGTGGAACGTAACACGAGATGGAAGTAATACTGAAAAAAAATTTCGTTTCACTATGTTTTAATGGATGGTGCCAATATTCACACGACGTGCAGAAAGTATTTCCTTGAAACCCTTGGGCTTAGTCTTACCAAAGTCTGAACTTCATGCCATAAGTGATTTGCGTGGTAAAAGCTCCAATTAATAGACTAGATGTTACCGATATGATAGCAAAAATCAAATCTTTTTCAGCCCATCAGAGTTACTACAGCAGGGAAAAAGCTCCAGCACGGAAGTATCTTCAGCCTGAATTAAACATGAGAAACACCAAAGAGAAGAAAAACAAGCTTGGAAATAAAAGCTTTACGATTATATTTTCTCTACCAAACTTAAATTGCATGTTAAAGTATCTGAAAAATGCAGGTAGTAGATGTGTGGAACTTCAATTTCTTTTAACAATGGTGACAGGTCAAGGATGTATGAGGCGAGACAGAAGAAGCGAGAAGGTCCCAAGAAATAATATCTGTAATTGTTGAACGTACTAGGAAGGGGTTAATAATCATACACATGTTATTCTCTATTCTGAATATCATCAAAACACCAAATTTGCCTCTAGATTACTTAACTTGAGCTTAGGTGCTTGGTTAAGAATTAAAACAACTGATCACAATCTTTCGTTAAAAGTCACTAATATTAGCCTAATTACAATCATTTTGGAGAAATAGAATCGAGCCGGCCAGGGTGGCCGAGCGGTTGTAGGCGCTACAGTCTGGAACCGCGTGACCGCTATGGTCGCAGGTTCAAATCCTGCCTCGAGCATGGATGTGTGTGATGTCCTTAGGTTAGTTAGGTTTAAGTAGTTCTAAGTTCTAGGGGACTGATGACCTCAGCAGTTAAGTCCCATAGTGCTCAGAGCCATTTGAACCAATAGAATCGACGGCTGGGAAGTGTAGTCAGATCCAAGGAATTCAAATTTAAGAAGCTTTTCGTGCTTGATAATAACTAAACACCTAAAATTTTACCCGCCAAAAACTTGAAAACATGAAAGTCAACAAAAATATACAAATAAAAAATTTTAAAAATGAAGATACCATTAATCGGTTGGAGATGCGCTGGATGAGGTTTGAGCGAGAGGAAAGTTGGATATTGCAGTTAAAATATACCTTAACTGCAAATATCGGCTTCTCCAAAGTAACAATATCTACGAAAACCACAAAATTTATTGGGAATCAAGACCTGTTGTACAAAAATTCAAGAACAGTCGCCCAAACACCACACCCATTTCAAAAGCCTATAGACAGAAAGTGCCACACGGACAGAAATATCCCTGAATGAGGAATTCGTAGAATGATATAATCACGAGCTGCCCTTTAATGAGACCATTTAAAGTTTAATTTGAAACTTTTTAGGTTATTCTATGGTGTGGCTGTTAAAAAGTAGTAAAATATGACAATTTTCACTATCTCGTATTCATTTGATGGAACTTATGTGAAAACATTTTAATGCCAACGTGGATAAAGTCTAGTAAATACTGATTTAAAACTGAAATGAACTGATTGCATCGTATTACTGGCCAGCAGATCCAGTCTGAGATCATCTGGCTGCTTGATGCAAGCCTTTTTATTTCACGTCACTTTGGCGATATGAGCATCACTGAAAATGAGATGAAATGATTGGAACAATACGAACACACATTCCACGAGAGAAGAAAATCTCCGATGCAATCGGGCATCGAACCAGGGACCTCGCGAACTCCAGGCAGCAAAGTCAACCAACAGACCAAGAGCTGCGGATATTTCAAATTGAGCTTCCACATTATTTTTTTAATTTTCAAATTTTGTAATGGAATAGATCGAGAAGTGATGTCTCTGTAGACATTAGCTTCTGTTGCAATTTAGAAGAATTTATGTAACACCAGAGTTCTATTTTCAGTAGTTGCAGGAAAGACTATAGGTTAAAGACGTAGACGTTAGAGCAGAGGAATTCAGTAATATATTAGTAAAGCTATAAAGGAATCAGATAAAAATTGTGTTAAGAACCTAAAGGGATGAATACGTCGTTCTTCAAATGAAGAGAAGGTATGGAAAAATAGTATTTGTGATTTAGAGAAGCTCACAGTTGTTCAGTATGAGACTGTACCTGTTATGAACTCATATTAGTTGGAAGAGTAGGGTGAAAAGGTGTTGACTTCTCAAAATTTGGAATCAGAGCAAACAGTTAAAATGAGTGTTTCTTAGGTTGAATTAGCAAAACGTGAGGGAACAGTGAAGAAGATAACAGAGAAGAGAGAGAAATTCAGTAATCATGTCACTCTGTCTGTGATAATGACTGTAACTCCTTTAATGTAGTGACAACAACTATTGATATGTCTACGGAGGTTATGTCATTACTGAAGTTTAATTAAGTTCGTTTTCGTCGCCAGTTGTCTGTTGAGATGTGAATAAATTCATCTGTGGTAAAAACACAGAGAGTAGATGGGTTATAGGGCACAGGAGAGTTGGTGACTTGCAAATGGACGACTTGCCATGTATTTTTGAAGCGTTATCTATGGTATCTTTCCAATGGGATGATGTGGAACGCAACTTTTCTTTTCTTTTTCGTGAGCAACCAAGCAATTAAAAAATGGTTTTCTTGAACGGTTAATTGTTCAGTTTTGTGTGAAATCTTATGGGACGTAACTGCTAAGGTCATCAGTCCCTAAGCTTACACACTACTTAACCTAAATTATCCTAAGGACAAACACACACACCCATGCCCGAGGGAGGACTCGAACCGCCGCCGGGGCAAGGGTTCATTTCTCACTCGAACCGCCGCCGGAACAAGAGTTCATTTCTCAGTTATTTCTTAAAAAGTTTCCAGCCAGTTTTCCAATGTGTTTCTTGTTTTCCTATTCTTACTGTTACTGGGCTTTCTGCGATGATGAGGTACTTGACTTCAAACTTGTCCATGATGACATATTATATGAAGTGAAGGTGCACAGCAATTTTCAGATCACCGTAGGGTTTTGTCACTTGTGATGGGTATGTTTTCCATGTATTTTCTGTGTTTCCTTGATATTATATTGTATTGTATTGTATGTTAACCGGGGACCTAGAAACGACGGAGAGACTCCGTCCCCACCGCAGCCGCAGTGGTTCGCAACCCCACGACCACTACCGCAATCCAATTCACCCCTCCGCCGCCCCATACCGACCCCAGGTTTGTTGTGCGGTTCAGACCCCGGTGGACCCCCCAGAGAACGTGTCGCACCAGACGAGTGTAACCCCTATGTTTGCGTGGTAGAGTAATAATGGTGTACGCGTACGTGGAGAACTTGTTTGCGCAGCAATCGCCGACATAGTGTAACTGAGGCGGAATAAGGGGAACCAGCCCGCATTCACCGAGGCAGATGGAAAACCGCCTAAAAACCGTCCACAGACTGGCCAGTTCACTGGACCTCGACACAAATCCTCCAGGCGGATTCGTACCAGGGACCAGGCGCTCTTTCCTGCCCGGAAAGCCGTGCCTTAGACCGCACGGCCAACTAGGCGGGCTTTCCGTAATATTAATATTTTATTCTTCAATACGACAGTTTGCTGTGTGCTTGAAGCCATTTTTGGTCTCTGTATGTATAATATCTGGTATGAGGTTATCATAAACTTGCCACTAGTGTTTGTTTCGTGATGAATATTTTTCATGTGGTTATAAAAGATTTGATTATAATGTGACTCGTAGATACTGGATGTTTGTGAGTGTTGGATGATATTGTGAAAGTTTTGTTGTCATGAATGGATATTTTTCTGTCCATTGAGATTTAATTTCTGGTATGAATGTTGTGTAAACATTTACCAACATGTTGCGAATGTGTACAGTTTCTGTATCTTTTGTTCTGGGCGCCTTATCGCCAGCTCATAAACAAGGTGATCCTTCCTCAACAGGCCGATCACCGCGCACTGCCTGACCGCCATTAAAATAGGTCATCTGAAACAATCAACAACCAAGACAATATGATGCAACACTAACAGAAATACAATTCAGACCAACGGTAATTATAATGGCAATATCACAATCGTAACCAAGCCCTGATACCATTTGAAATCTGGTTGGTAGGTACTCAGAGAGCGCAAAGGATGAGGTTACGATTGTGGACGGGGACGTAAACAGTTACTGTGAGTTCCATAATCAAACACACACTTTATTTTTCCAAGAACCATTCATTTACACACAGTTTTAAAAAAATCATAAATAAACAATACGGCTGAAGGCCAAGTTAAAGAATTTGAGATGCTTTCTGGGCTGAAGGCCCAAAACCACACCAAAAACAAGACAGCTGTAGGCCTGGCTTAGAAATCAAAAGCAATTAAAAATAGAAAGTAATTTTTTCTTTTAAAAAAACGCAATTGAAAACAAGTAGCGGCTGAAGGCCTACACTACACATCTGAATGACAACCATAATTAAAACACATTAATAAACAATTTTTCCAACCAAGAAATTTCTTTTTAAACTCACAAGAGAATTGGCAAAAGCCTAATTAAGAAATATTAACTTATTGCACAGCTCAAGGCCACAAACAGTTTAGAAACAATAGCTGAAAGCCTGAATAACAAGTCAGACAAACAATTTAAAATAAACCCCTTCCTTCTTATAAAAAATTTCCTTTAAAAAATACACACAACTGACGGCCTTATTAAAAGGGGTTCACGTAAATGCTCAGCCGAAGGCCACGCACAACACATCGAGCAACTAGTGGTTTAGGACCTGAATTACAAACAATTTCAGATAGAACCAATCTTAAGAAAAAATTTTTTTTAATAAAATCAATCTTCAAAATTTTAAATTAACACAGCTGAAGGTCTTTCTGTAAAATTTAAAAAGAATTGAATTAATATACGGCCGAAGGCCTCACACAATACCTCAAACTAAAATAAAAGTAACAGTCTAAAACGAACAGAACAAGTGGTGCTCAGTAGCGTTCTAAGGGTCGGCCTGAGAAGGTAGCTCAAACGTAATGTGAGGTGAGACAGGCAGACAAGAGTTGACGTTAAATAATCGGATGGCAACCCAAACTAGGGATGTCCCAAGGACCGACCAACAATCTAACCAATTCCCTTCTGTCCGACCAACAGCACAGCGATGGAAAATATCGGCCGAGGCCGAGGATACGAACAGCACTACATCTTCCGAAACTGGCGTCTAAAAACAGCCAAGGGAACAATAACCACTCTAAGCAAAACACGAACCAAACAACTTAAAAGGCTATCGAACTACGTTTGGTGCCTGATAGCATCAACTCGACGAGGAAAGGCACACTGCCGGAAAACTAAGCTAACGACCAGGGCAGAAAATACCGCTGGTGCACTTCACTGGCAAGTAACAGTCAATTTAATAACTAATCAAAATATAGGAAGACGGCTACAAGATTTCACCAACTCCAACACATCATACGTTGCTGCTAGCCCCAACAGTCCAGGGAGCAACAACCCGCAAATGAACAAGAGATGTCACAATAGTTCTTTCATAACAGGTTAACTGATCACTCAGCATCAGCATCCAGGTTCGGTGGGCAACGAACTTAGTCGCTCTCACAGCTAGCGCTTCATGATACAACAGCGTGTCCACGCCGCCAGCAGTCCCGACCTGGCGCCAGCCAGAGTGGCCGAGCGGTTCTAGGCGCCACAGTCTGGAACCGCGCGACCACTACCGTCGCCTCGGGCATGGATGTGTGTGATGTCCTTAGGATAGTTAGGTTTAAGTAGTTCTAAGTTCTAGGAGAATGATGACCTCAGAACTTAAGTCCCATAGTGCTCAGAGCCAGTCCCAGCCGGCCTTCGCGCTGCAGAGACTGCTCCATCCCAACCGACTGACCACATGCAGCCTGCAGACACCATTAAAACAGCTGCTCAGTCAGAACCACACAAGCTACACATGGTTCCAGGAAAACACTTCCACAAACTCGAACAATACTAAAACCAGTGACTGTGGAGCAACAAGGACGAATCACAAGTCGACACACACGGAGAACCGAGAAGCGGTTGGCGACGAAATACACATCGTCTGTTGAGACGACCGACCGGACGATCAACCAAGGTTGTCCTCATTCAAGTCATGTGTGTCGGCAACGGTCGGGCGAGTTATGGCTGTCCGGACGTCACTGCTGCTCCGTCCCGACTCAACTCCCGACACACGACGTCCTGGAAATACTAGTGGTCGCTCCAAATATAGTACAACAGTGCTGTTATCGATAAGCGCTGCTGCTGCTACCAGTCACGGGCAGGCAAGCCAGCAACTTAGTGACGCCAATAAATCGAATAAGAAACGAGACGGGAGTACCGCCAAGACAAGGTGTCAAGCAGTAATGGGACGAACAGGAGCCGCGAACGGCTCAAGTAAGCAGGAGACCATGTCTAGAATCCGCGTCGATTTAAATCAATGCCCACTTGCAGCCAACGTCTGTTATTTCTTTGTGTCTACAATCAAACATTCGATTGTGGTTGTAGGGGTAGGTCTAGAACAAAGGTTTGCGAGAGAATATGGGCTTGCTAGTAGAAATGAGGGAGGAGAATGACTTGTTTTTTTGTGCAATAAATTTTAGATGTTAATAGCGAATACTCTATTCAAGAATCACAAGAGAAAGGGGTAATCTTCACAAAGGCCGGGAGATACGGGAAGATTTCAGTTAGAGTCCATCATGGTCAGGCAGAGATTTTATATTGGATAGTACTGCGTACTCAAGGGGCTAATATAGACTGAGATGCTGAAGAGTAACCTCAAGTTGAAGAGGCTAGACAGGAAGAATCAATGCGCAAAGTACGGAAGTACTAAGGATTGAAGGGGTACGCTTGAAGTCCTCTGAGGCTATAGTTACTGAGATAACCATAGCTCAGTAGACAGTTCAGTTGAAGAGGAATGGACATGTCTAAAAACGCCAGTCACAAAAGTTGGAGAAGAAAACGTAGATACAAGGAACGTAACTTCGAAGGAACAATGGGTAACAAAAGAGATACTTCAGTTCACTGACGAAAGAAGTAAACTCAGGAATACAGAAATACAAGTCACTTAGGAAAGAAATAACTACGAAGTGGAAGGAAGCTGTGGGGAAATGCTATATGAGAAATGAGAAGAGATCGAAGAAGAAAAGAAATATCGAAGGGCTGGCGCAGCATATATAAAAGTCAAAACAAGCTTCGTTGAAATTAAAAGCGAGGACGGTAACAGTAACAGTGCAATGGGAACTCCACTGTTGCAGAGAAGAGAGCGGATAGGTGGAAAGAGTACATTGAAGACCTCTATGAGGGGGAGGACTTACACGCTGACGTGACAGAAGAAAAGACAGGAGTCAAGAGGGAAGAAATAACTGACCCCGTATCAGAATCAGAATTTAGAAGAGCTTTGGAAGACTTAATATCAAGTAAGGCAGAAGGGTTAGATACCATTCCATCGGAATTTCTGAAATACTTGAGGAAAGTGGCAAAATAACGATTACTTACTTTGGCATGTGAAATGTATAAGAATGGCGATATACCATCTGTCATTGGGAAAAACAGTTTCCATGCAGTTCAGAAGATAGCAAGAGCCGACAAGTGCGAGAATTATCGGACAATCAGTTCATGCATCCATGTTGCTGACAAGAGTAATATACGGATGAATGCAAAAGAACACTGAGGTTCTTTTAGGCGACAATCAGTTCTACTTCAGGAATGGTAAAAGCGCTATAAAGGCGGCAGAGAAGCGGGTCTGACGTTGTGGTTGATAATGGAAGCAAGACTGAAGAAAAGTCAAGACACGTTCATAGGATTTATAGAACTGGAAAACGTGTTCGACAGTGCAAGATGCTCGAAATCCTGAGAAAAATAGGGGTAAGCTATATGTAAAGACGGGTAATATACAACATGTGTAAGAACCAAGAGGAAATAATCAAAATGGAACATCAAATGGTGTAAAACAGGGATGTTGTTTTTGGCAGCTGCTGTCCAGCCTACAGGTCAAAGCAGCAATGACGGAAGTAAAAGCAAAGTTCAAGAGCGAAATTAATATTCAAGGTGAAAAGATATCTATGATAGGATTCGCTGATGACTTTGCTGTCCTCAGTGAAAGCATAGAACTGTAGGGTCTGTTGAATTGAATCAACGGTCTTATTAGTACAGAATTTGGATTGAGAGTACATCAAATAAAGACGAAAGTAATGAGCAGTAACAGTAATAATGTCAGCGAGAAACTTAACATCAGAATTGGTAATCATGCAGGAGAATAAGTTAACGAATTCTGCTACCTTGGCAGCAAAATAACACGTGATAAACGGACCATGGAAAACATATGAGGCAGACTAGTATAGCAAAAAGGGCATTCCTGGGCAATATTACATAAGATTTCTGAGAATGTACGTTTGGAGCACAGCATTGTATGGCAGTGAGATTTTGACTGTGGCAAAACCGGAACAGAAGAGAATAGAAACATTTGAAATGTGGTGCTACAGAAGAATGTTGAAAATCAGGTCGGCTGATAAGACATGGAATGAAAAGGTTCTCCGCAGAATCGACGAGGAAAGGAATATATGGAAAACACTGACAGGAAGAAGGGACGGGATGACAGGACATCTATTAAGATGTCGGATATTAACTTCCATGGTACCAGAGGGAACTGTAGAGGGCAAAAAGTGTAGGGGAAGACTGAGATTGTAATATATTCAGCAAATGATTGAGGAAGTAGGTTGCAAGAGCTACTCTTGTATGAAAATGTTGGCGCAGGAGATAAATTGGCGACGGGCCACATGAGACCGGTCAGAAGACTGATGACACAAAAAAGAAAAAAAAAGAAAAATGGTTATTTCAGAGCAAATGGTTGTGCCTTAAGTAAATTCCGTAAGTATTTCGTTCTCTTTCTCGTGTTTTTCTGTTTTTTTGTTTTTTATTTTCTATCTTGTGGTTGGAGTCAACGATCTGTACAGTAACTCAGATAATAGTGGATCAAGTTTTTCCCTTTTAGAAACGACTTCCTTATTTCAGGAACTGGGTTCCTTTCTTGTTCTTTTTTCACGTTGAAACTTTAATGATAACAGTAAATAACGACAGACAGAACTGTACGTTATATGTGTTTGACATTGTGTCAACAGCTGGGTGTGATCTTCCTTGTTATATTAATCTGAAATCTCACTTGTAACAAGATATCTATTGTGGTGCTAAAGTGAACGAGTACGCTAAGACATCAGCACAACATGATGTACGTTTTATATTTGTGGTATTTTGTGTTTGACATGCTGATGTTCCTTGCTACCTTTCATTGTAAAACGACGTATCATCACTATACAGCTTGCAAAATTTTAAAAATCTTGAATGTCTACTAACATTTTATAAGATCAGATGACGACGGCACATGTCTGTCGAAACCGGTGCTAAAAAAAAAGAAAAAAAAGAAAAAAAAAGATTTTTAAGCGATCTTGATATACTAGGGGCAACGGCCTTGCCGCAGTGGATACATCGGTTCCCGTGAGATCACCGAAGTTAAGCGCTGTCGGGCGTGGGCGGCACTTGGATGGGTGACCATCCAGGCCGCCATGCGCTGTTGCCATTTTTCGGGGTTCACTCAGCCTCGTGATGCCGATTGAGGAGCTACTCGACCGAATAGTAGCGGCTTCGGTCAAGAATACCATAATAATGACCGGGAGAGCGGTGTGCTGACCCCACGCCCCTCCTATCCACATCCTCCACTGAGGATGACACGGCGGTCGGATGGTCCCGGTAAGCCACTCGTGGCCTGGCGACGGAGTGTTGGTATACTTGACATTTCTGAGCACTACAGCTGTATCTTGTTTTTATTCTATCACACGATTATTCTCGGCGGCACGTTACCGCCATCTTCAGGCCCCATCACTGCCAAAAGAGTATTTGATTTGCTTGGTACTTTTACTGTGAGGTCCTTGTTACTAGCACATGTGGGCTAGCGTTCATAATTAGAGACAACACGGTGTCGAGTATAGACTCCCGATGAAAGCCAACCGACATGTGCTAGTAACAAGGATCCCACAGTAAATGTACCAAGCGAATCAAATACTCTTTTGGGAGTGGTGGGGCCTGAAAATGGCGGTACCGTGCCCCGAGACTAATAATGTCATAGAATAAAGACATTCTCGAGATACATCTGTGATTGTACTTTTCCTCATACATATATCATCAGCTGACTCCCTCTTCCATACAATAAGATGGACATCCATAAATATAAGAACTGTACTATTGTTACACGTACGAGCAAGGTTTTGAAGCAAGAATACGACAACGGCATTCAATTAGCGCAGTCCGCCGTGCCCGCAACGAACAGACGGAGGTGGAGTGCCGGGCAAGCGGCGGCCGCTACCCAGGAGGGGTCGCGATCGTATCGGCAGCCCGCGCCGGCGCGCCGCACCGCATCTGGAGCGCGCGCCCTCGTTATGACGCCGACGCCCGGGCCGCCGTTTCCATGTATGCGGCAGGCCGGGCAGCGTGCGTGCGCCGGCAGCCGATGAGGCCCTTACATCTGCTTTACCTTACCTTACCTTACCTTACTCCACCTCACCTCTCTTCACCGCACCGCGCTATCACGAAGCCCGTCTGCCGAGTGACGCCTTCCCAGCCCCGTCCGCGGCCGTCTCACGTATCAAAAACAGGTCTGCACCTGCAGCTTAATGCGCACGGGAGCGCAGCAGTATCGGGTTCGTCAAATGACTAGGCGGGCATTTGTTCCGACACAGACTTCCTGACCTCCTTTCTTTGTGTGCTCGTGGGAGTACACAGGTGGGGCTGCAGGGTAACGGGATCGTTGGATGCACGGGTACGTACGTTACGCTTGTTGGTAACAGAAAGCCGCACAGGTAATGTACACCAGTATGTATACGAAGATGCGACAGTAGTCACAGCCATATCGTTGTCACTGAGCTCCTTGTCGGTAACAAGTAGTAGTGCAATGACGTATTTATTTATGCCACACTTTTAAAAACAACACATGTGATGCCACGAGGAGTGGCCGCGCGGTTTGAGCCGCCATGTCACGGATTGCGCGGCCCCTCCTGACGGAGATTCTAGTCCTCCCTCGGGCATGAGTGTGTTTGTGTGTGTGTGTTGTTCTTAGCATAAATTAATTTACGTTAGATTAAGCAATGTGTAAATCTAGCGACCGATGACCTCAGCAGTTTGGTCCCTTAGGAATTCACACATATTTGAACATTTGAACATGTGATACAAGTATAAGGCTGTAATGAAGCCAAGTCTGCTCTTACTTACAGCTACATCGTCTCACTGTTGGCCGTATAAAAAATCCAGAATTAAGGCAAGTGCTTGTAAAACGGAAAAATCTGATCCATTGTTATCGGAATCGCTACAGAATCCGTTGACTACAACCATAAATCAAGAAACAAAAAAAAAAAAAAACAAAAAAAATGAAATAATTTCGGAGTACGTAAACCACACTTACATGTGTTAAAATGAGAATCAATATTAACTGAAAAGTGACAGAAGTATAGCAAGTGCAATTAACCACACGCTTTGTCAGGCATAAAGGTCTACAAATTCATCCAGTACGTAAGACTACTTGTAGATATCGTGAAGCAAATAAACGCGCAGGGCACTCCTTGTTAGGATACAATGGGCATCATACAGCCAATCAGTTGCACGTCAGAAGTTTATTCAAACCCTTATCTAGGTTTCGAGAAATATAAACCTGTCGACTTCAGAAGTAATGACAGGTAAAAATAGGGCATATTACATCAGTTCATGGAAGTCGTATGCGCACCAAAAAGAAATATGAAAAATTAGGCCTACATACAGTGGAAATATAAAATAAAATAAACTTACATAGCGTCCGAAAATGGCTATTTATAGCTGACATTTGGATACACAAGGGAAAAAAACAGTAGGATTGCGACTGTTTGCTGTGTTCCTATCCTTCCTTAATTACTATATTGTGCGTTAGAGTTGCAAACAGTGAACATGGGCCTGGAAAAGGTGAGCAGGACTTCACTCCTAAAGCTGTTTTATCAAAAAAATAGCAATGGTTCTGCTGCTCTTCGGGTGTATCGACGCAGGAAACGAATACAGAGAGGTCCTCTTTCCTCTCTGGGGTTGAAGAACATGATTCGGAAGTTGAAATTAACTGGAGATTTGGGAACTGCTTCTGGGTGAGGCCGACGGCCAGCTGCGCCACAAATTGTTGGCGAAGTTTTCCCATGGCCGAGATTGCTGGTCGCAACGTGCGATCTTCAAGCAGCCCACGAGCTGTGCCATGACAGATGGACATTCCATGGTCTACCATTGGAAAAGTGCTGTGAACAATTGTGAAATGGTATTTAGGGTGGTTTCAGGCTGTCGTTGATGCAGAGGATCGTCATACTGAGCAACATTTATAACCTGGAACGTAAATATGGTACGCAGTTAACAAATCTTACCCAGTCGTTTGGAAATTAAAATATGTTTCTTCCATTCGTTTATTCGTTGTTTCTGTTCCGCATGTCCTTAAAAATGTTTCCACAAAGTTTGACTGTCCTAAGATCACTCGTTGTTCAAGGGGAAGTTTAATAATATCCACCCTGTCAACCCAGACTGTCTCTTAGCTGGATGCTACAAACGTCCACCTCGCTCCAACATCAACATTTGACTGACTGAGATACAATGACAGCCGGCCGAAGTGGCCGAGCGGTTCTGGACCCTACAGTCTGGACCTGCCCGACCGCTACGGCCGCAGGTTCGAATCCTGCCTCGGGCATGGATGTGTGTGATGTCCTTAGGTTAGTTAGGTTCAAGTAGTTTTAAGTTCTAGGGGATTGATGACCTCAGAAGTTAAGTCCCATGTTGCTCAGGGCCATTTGAACCATACAGTGACATCTTCCCATCTGTCATAAAATTTTGGTCCAGCTAAAAAGGACAACATATAATTCCTTAGTTCACTGACAAGAGGCAACAGCACTCTTTACAAACGAGTCAAAACAAGGGTTTTAAATTCCCCGCACAAGGCGAGAGTCTGATTGTCAGTAAGTTGACACTTTTTACGTCGAGCGACAGGGTGATGTGTGTCACACGTGTTAGCTTCAAGCCTGCCATTGAATTAGGCAGGATCGAGAGCTCGGCGAAGACGACCGTCACAAAGTGAATGTCGATATATTATCTCGATAAGGCCTCAACTGACTCGTGATCTTGAACGGGGTGATAGTCTGATACGGTGCTCGCGTTTCTTAGGCCTCAGCTACATCTACATCTACACCTACATACATTATGTGATCAAAAGTATCCGGAAACCCTCAAAAACATACGTTTTTCATATTAGGTGCATTTTGCTGCCACCTACAGCCAGGTACGCAATTATCAGCGACCTCAGTAGTCATTAGACACCGTGAGAGAGCAGAATAGGGCGCTCCGCGGAACTCATGGACTTAGAAAGTGGTCAGGTGATTGGGTGTCACTTGTGTCATAAATCTGTAAGCGAGAATTACACGGTCCTAAACATCCCTAGGCCTACTGCTTCTGATGTGATAGTGAAGTGGAAACGTGAAGGGACACGAACAGCTCAAAAGCGTACAGGCCGGCGTTGTCTGACAAAGAGTTGTAATGTGTAGTAGCCAGACATCTGTCCAGACCCTCACGCAGGATTTCCAAACTGCATCAGGATCCACTGCAAGTACTATGACAGTTAGGAGGGAGTTGAGAAAACTTGGATTTCGTGATCGAGTGGCTGCTCATAAGCCACAAATCACGCAGGTAAATGCCAAACGACGCCTCCCTTTTTGTAAGGAAAGTAAACAGTGGACGACTGAACAGTGAAAAAACGTTGTGTGGAGTGAAGAATCACGGTACACAGTGTGGCGATCCGATGGCAGGGTGTGAGTATGGAGAATGCCCATTGAACGTCATCTGCCAGCACGTGTAGTGCCAACAGTAAAATTCGGAGACTGTGGGGTTATGGTGTGGTCGTGTTTTTCATGGAGGGACTTGCATCCCTTGTTGCTTGTTGTTTTGCGTGGCACTATCATAGCGCAGGCCTACATTAGTGTTTTAAGCACCTTGCTGCTTCTCACTGTTGAAGAGCAATTCGAGTGTGGCGATCGCATCTCTCAGCATGATCGAGCACCTGTTAATAATACGCGGCCTGTGGTTAAACGACAATAACATTCCTGTAATGGACTGGCCTGTACAGAGTCCTGACCTGAATCCTATAGAACACGTTTGGGATGTTTTGGAACGCTGACTTCGTGCCAGGCCTCACCAACCGACATCGATACCTCTCCTCAATGCTGCACTCCTTGAAGAACGGGCTCCTATTCCCCGAGAAACCTTCCAGCAGCTGACTGAACGTATCCCGCGAGAGTGCAGGCTGTTATCAAGGCTAAGGGTGGGCTAACAACATATTGAAATTCTGCACTACCGATGGAGGGCGCCACGAACTTGCAAGTCATTTTCAGCCAGGTGTACGGATTCTTTTAATCATAAAGTGTGTACTCCGCAAGCCAACGTACGGTGCGTGGAGGAAGGTACTAGTACTACTACTCATTTCCTTTACTGTTCCACTCGCAAATGAAGGGAGGGAAAAAAAAATCTATCTGTATGCCTCTACATGAGCCTTAATTCTCGAAACTCATCTTTGTGGTCCTTAAGCGTAGCAGTAGAATGGTTCTCCAGTCAGCTTCAAATGCAGGTTCTCTAAATTTTCCCAATAGTGTTTCTCGAAAAGAACGTTGCCTGCCCTCCAGGGACTCCCATTTGAGCACCCGAAACATCTCCATAACACTTATGTGTTGTTCGAACATACTGCGAATTAATCTAGGAGCGTGCCTCTGAATCGCTTCGATGTCTTCCTTCAATCCGATCTCGTACGGATCCCAAGCACCTGAGTGGTACTCAAGAATAAGTCGCACCATCGTCATATATGCAGTCTCCTTAACAGTTGAACCACTTTTTCGTAAAATTTTCCCAATAACTGGAATCTCCTTCACTACCACAAGTGTCACAAGCTTTTTCCATTTAATATCGCTTTTCATTGTTAAGCCCAGATATTTAAACGTCTTGATTTGTCTAGCAGGACACTTCTAATACTGTAACGGGAGATCAGATTTTTATTGTTCCTACTCATCCGCTCCAACTTACGTTTTTCCAAATTTAGAGCTAACTGCCACTCGTCACACGAACTAGAAATTTCGGTCTCCGTTGATCCATTGTGGACGTCGGTCAGCGGCTGATCAAATATTTAACAAAGAAATTTGCCAAACAGCCGTGCATATTAAGAAGTTCTTTTATTTTATTTTCTGGACCAATTTCGACAACTGAGATGCAGTCAGGTCTTCAAAGGAAGCACCTGAGTTAACACTTCACAATATCCAAAACAGATGGCTCCAGTACTCCAATATCGATACTTTTTTAGAGGTGCCTTTGGGTCACGAAGTTGGCATATTTAACTCCCGAAACTGGTAGCAAAAATAACGTAAAATAATTTATTAATTTGACGGCTGTTTGGCGAATTTCCTTGTTAAAGTAGGAGTCGTATCTTCCTGCAGTCACTCAACTTCGACTCCTTACGGTACACAACCCCATAATCAGCAAACAACCGCAGTTTGCTGCTCACCCTGTCTGCCAGATCATTTATGTGTATAGGGAGCAACAGCGGGCCCATTACATTTCCCTGGGGCATTCCTGACGAAACTCTTGTCTCTGACGAACATTCGCCGTCGAGGAAACATACTGCGTTCTGTTACTTAAGAAATCTTCGAGCCACTCACATATCTGAGAACATATTCCATATTCCTGTACCTTCGTTAACAGCTTGCAGTGGGGCACCGTGTCAAATGCTTCCTGAAAATTTATATATATGGAATTTGCTTGTTTCCCTTCACCCATAATTCGCAGAATATTATGTAAGTAAAGGGCAAGCTGAGCATCGCAATAGCAATGCTTTCTAAAACCACGCTGATTCGTGGACATAAGCTTCATTATAAACAGCCTTTCAATGGGATTCAGATTATAAAGCAAGTCTGACACAATTTCAGGTGCTCCAGGTAATGTCAGATTTTCATCAGTGACTGTGCAATCGCTTTCAACCTCTGCTATCCAATGCTATCCCTGTTTCCACACATGTGGTACCCCCGTAGTCCCTGGTCGGTACACTCTGTCTGGAGTGTAACAAATGGGTGATCGGCGAACCTGTACTTTTCTGAAGTTGTACCTTCTTAATAATTTCAAACATAAGAAACGACTTCAGAATTACAGTTGCTCATAGTGGCAAAAATACTCTACAGAAAACCATTATTTTCTGTGAAATACGTAGAACAAAGTAAACATTCCCGAAGAACCAAATAAGAAGTACACAGTCATAAAATTCTATAAAACACTGGGCTTCCCAATTTGCACGCAGAGGACGGGTATTTAAAGTTTCCTGTTATCAGCTAGTTGTAAGTGGGTGAGCTGGAGAACAAAAATTATTGACAAATTGTTTTTTTTTTCTTGGCGCCATTAAATATTTTAATGTTTCAATGTATCTAAATACAATCTACATTTTTGTTAGTAACTATTAAGCCTGTATAGAGACACATCACCCCAGTAAATAGATATGTAGTGATGTTGTGTCTTGTGGTAAATGTAGGAAACTGCACGCATAATGCCGAATATTTTCGCTCTTTTAGCGCTGCTCAATGTTGGTTTACGTACAAATGCAAGTTTCCAAAATATATGTTGTGTGGAGCATGCGTTATTTGTCAGTGGCCAACAGAGCAGCACTAGCGTTTTATACACTGAAGCCCCAAAGAAACTGGTGTAAGCATCCTTATTCAAATATAATGTAAACAGGCAGAATACGGCGCTACGGTCGGCAACGCCTACATCAGGTAAAAAGTGTCAGGCGCAGTTGTTAGATCGGTTACTGCTGTTACAATGGCAGGTTATCAAGATGTAAGTGAGTTTGAACGTGGTGTTATAGTCGACGCACGACCGATGAGAGACAGCATCTCTGAGGTGCTATTGAATGGGGATTTTCCCGTACGATCATTTGAAGAGTGTACCGTGAGTATCAGGAAACTGATAAAATATCTAATATCTGACATCGCCGCGGAAGGAAAAAGATCCTGCAAGAGAGGGACCAACGACGACCGAAGAGAATCGTTGAACGTGACAGAAGTGCAACCCTTCCACAAACTGCTGAACATTTCCGTGAAGGTCCGTCAACAAGTGTCAGCGTGCGAACCATTCAACGAAATATTATCGATTTGGGCTTTCTGAGCCAAAGGCCCACTCGTGTACCCTTGATGATTGCACGACGCAAAGCGCTTTGCCTCGCATGGACCCGCCATCACCGACATTGGACTGTTGATGACTGGAAATATGTTGCCTGGTCGGACGGGTCTCGTTTCAAATTGTATCGAACGGATGGATGTGTACGGGTATGGAGACAACCTCATGAATCCATGACCCCTGCATGTGAGCAGAGGACTTTTCAAGCTGGTGGAGGCTCCATAATGGTGCGGGGCGTGTGCAGTTGGAGCGATATGGGACCCCTGATACGTCTACATACGATTCTGATGGGTGAGACGTACGTAAGCATCCTGCCTGATCACCTTCATCGATTCATGTCCATAGTGAATTCCAACGACCTTGGCCAATTCCAGCAAGACAATGCGACACCCCACACATCCAGAATTTCTACAGAGTGGCTCCAGGAACACTCTTCTGACTTCAAACACTTCCGCTTGCCATCAGACTTCCCAGACATGAACATTATTGAACATATTAGGGATGCCTTGCAACGTGGTGTTCAGAAGACATCTTCACCCCCTCGTACTCTTACGTATTTATGGACAACCCTGCAGGATTCATGGCGTCAGATGCCTCCAGCATTACTTCAGACATTAGTCGAGTCCATGCCACGTCGTGGTGCGACAGTTTTGCGTGCTCGCGGGGGCCGTACACGATAACTTACTTGGAACAACGTGTAAGCGAAACTGTACATTAGAGGAAGACCAAATGAGGTTACGCTGTTGTTAACAGGAACTGAATCATCCTACAACATGGTTTGCAATGGATTTTTCTGCCTTACACAGCTGTAACCTGTCCCAGAGGTGAAATGTCGACGTATTGCCACACAATGCAGATTCGAACTTAAGTTTGCAAGCTTGTCAGAAACTACTGTTTTCTTAAACACACACGGTCCTGCGTGGAAGATGTTAAATAAAACCCGGCATGAGGGGCCCCCTTATTTAGGATATTCTGGAATTTTTTTATTCATTTCAAAATCTCTCAAAGAATACACAATGTTAGCTCTTTTTGAATAGAACTTACTTACATTACATAACATGGAAATAGACTGCATCATTTCATGAATTTTTATTCGCTGCGGAAAGTGTGACTTAACATCAGTACAGAAGTTCTGATTTTAAGACTTCATAAAACAGTTACTGGGCTTTCACATAGTGATCAGCCGCCCAGTTGGACGCAAGTCTTCCTCCTGTAAACACAAGAAAACTATAAATTATTTCTCAAATACTTGATAGGATGCCGTAAACCTCAATAAAATCTCAGAGAAACCCTGGAACATGATCTTAATTACACTACTGTACCTTAATTGACAAAACTTAATTACTAATAACGCGTCATGAAATTTATGACTAAATAATTAAAATAAAATTATTATATGCATTTCATCACAAGAAATTATAGTGATAGACACCACGTAGGACTAATCACGCAATGACGAATTAGGTAACGATCCCCATCCTTGGCATAATTTATGTTGTTATGTTATTAACTATGAGACTGCTACATTGGATTGTTGGATCTGATAATTAGTAATACATAAGGAGATAAGGTACACCAGCTAAGGGAATTAAATGGAATACGTTAGAGTCACTTTTCTTTGATGTATTTGCATAGCGGATATCGGAAACCCAGATACCATTCAGCATCGTTATGAAGGAATTAACATCTTTCCATTATGATGTTTAAAAATTCAAAATATTATACAGCCTTTACATCACTGAAACAATATCACGGTCACTTCGCAGGATTTCTTTATTATTGTACGCGGTATCTTGGCGGCAGATGACTATATCGTCTTTCTCGTTCATTACAATTCACTTAACTTCCAAACTGCATATTACACGTCAGTATCTCTGAATGCGCGAACAAAATTTTAGAAATGTCATTGACTGAGCTGTACGCACAGTCAGTCGACAGAACGAACTGCTTGATGGTGGAGACGTGGCATTAACGGAGGCGAATGGAGCAAGTGTCCGAAGTTCCACGTTAATGTGGCCGTCTTTTTTTGGCATTGTTGCTAGAGTACTAGTCACATCATAATGTGGTTTGCACAAAGAGGGAGAGAGAGAGAGAACAGCAGAGAGAAAGAAGCTTGTAGTACTGGGAGGACCGGAAGAGTATCCTCGTTATAGAATTTCGCCAGGACAAGCGTACCATCTGCTGAAACAGGGAATTGTTGACTAGTGTGCCTAATTGTCGAGCGGGTTGAAATGTGTATTCTTATAGGACAATTATCTAAGGAGTTCCACCCAATAACATCCAAACAGCAGACTCTGTCCACAATTTATTAAATTGCCAATACTAAACTCTTTTAAATAACAACAAATTCATATAACTTACAAAACTTAACAAATGGTAAAAGAATGAGCTTTAAAAGCAATAACGGCGGCTTGCCACCATAAAATCAAGAAACTTTTACAATAGTGCTTCTAGAGTTTATCCAAAAGACAAAATCGAAGAAGTTAACTTGGCATTACAATTAAATTGTATTTATATAAAATACTGATTTATATAAAAAAACTTCGAGAAAGATAATGGCGCTTGGCACCATAAAATGAAAGAAGCGCAACACACAACCAATAAATATAATAACAAAATAATAATTTGATACAACCAAAGGGCGAGAGCAACTCCCAACGCAATCACAAACGAGCGAGCTCTCAACACTTCGAAGCCTTCCCACTAGAAACGGCCCCCGAAATAAACCGCTGAGAGCTCCCCGACATGCCTCCCACAACTGCCCATCACTTACGCACCTTGGACATGTTCTGTAACACACGACAGATAATATCAACACAAGTTTAAAATCAAAAATACACTATAACATCTCGACAGCACATGATGACCACGGCGCCGTTAATTCGGGCGCTGTTAATAAGTGACGGAAGCCAACACACATAAATCTCAAACAATTCTCGCTTCTTAAAACGAAACAATAAAAGCCAAATGCACATGAATAGTCAAACCACAGTCTTAGAAGTGCCTTAACGACACCTAACGCGACTACTCCACCAAGTTAATAATAACACAGCAAAAAAAAAAAAAAAAAAAAAAAAATACAGAACATACCACTAAATGCTGTTACACAACCAAGTTGACGAGATCGTGTTGTTCAGGCCCCAGAAGATCACATATACCAAGCAGCAATAATTCACGACGTATATACTGTGCAAAACCGCCCTTCTTAGGCACATGGACTGCCAAATGTACCATACATGAACGCAACTCCGGGCAAGACTCCAGTTGAGCAAATAAATTAGTACCAACAAAT